>NC_056745.1:832018370-832113370 GCF_019279795.1 Protopterus annectens | reverse complement strand
AGTGCCTGCTCTAAACATGTTTATTTCATATCTTAACTATTCTGGAAATTGATGCATACTTTTCTAATATCCCTTTTTTTTTGTTAAAAGAGAAAGCACTGCCAGTACATTTTAAAGGTGAAGTTTATAAATGTGTTTCCAGCATCACAAATACTTTCTCCTACTGTCTTTAAAAGTAATGAAACATAAATCACCTCAAACCTACTCATCCTTTGGAAAGCTTAAGCCAATATTCTTCAAGACTATCATTTTATGATCTATTGCCAAAGCAGTTACTAAGCTTAGTTAACCTTTTCTGACTTAACTAAACTAAATTATTATCCTTTTAGAAGAGAGTCCAGATTTGAGTACATAATTTAAATGTGAGCATATTTATGTCCCTTAAGTTTATATGAGGTCTGCTTCAAATGTATTTATTAAATTGTTATTAAAACAGTAATGCAGTTAGGTGTTTTTTTTATTTCTACAGTTTTGTCCTTCTTAATGTTAACAAAGAAGACTGGCAACAAAGATTACATGTTTTGTGTCTCACATATTTTACCACAGCATGTAGGATACACATGATATTAAGTCTAGTTCAATTACTATAAAGTATTTTTTATTATGACCTTATAATAATTCTCTTGATGACAACTGCACATTTTAAACAATAGTAGCTACTCAAGTTATAAATCAGAATTACAGATATCAAACAGCAGTGACTTGTAACTAATATTTGCTGCGCCTTATTAGCAACAACACCTTCATGTATAGTCAAAGCTGGAGCCTCGGAAGAGTTGTGTGATTTTAATACCACATGCAAATCCTAACAACAGACATGTTTATTTCTGTTTCTATATTTCATGTTATTAATTTTAATCAGAAGTTTGTTAAAGCTTTAAAATTAAGTTTAAACATATTTTCTTGACTGGCAGTAAGGTTGATCAACTATATTAACTGTTGTTTTCGAGAAAATAGATTATTATTCAGTTTATATATTTCATTTTCATGCAATTTTGAACTACAATCAATATATTTTTGATTAATGTTATTTTTATAATTTGGAAAAACTGTGTTCCAATAAAAAATTATACTGTTATTTTAATGTTTTAGTCTCTGTTGTTATAAAGAAAAACATTATTATATAAAATATTAAAAGATAGAAAGAAACAAAAAAAGAAAAGCTAGGAATATTACTGCTTTATCTTGTATAAAAATGTCTTGGGCCTTTTGTAACCTTTGAATATAGTCAATGAATATCCTTCTTGCAACCAACTACCACACCTGCCAAGCTGATATTGCAGAACTGTGGTGTACAACTGAGTTCAGGAATGACATTTAAGATTTCTATTATGGTCTAAAACCCTTTTTTTGTCTTTTAGCTTAATTGCTTAGCTAGTTGGTATTATCTGCATATATGGTTATTATGTCTATTAAGTTCCTACTGAACCACTGATTGCTACAACATGAATTATGGGTTTTGATGTTATATTTTATATCTTGTTAAATGGGTTGTCCATTCAAACTTAGCTCATTTTCATTGTAAACCTTGGAAAAAAATACAAGGTTTCAAAAGTTACATAAGAAACAGACATAGATACTAAAACTAAAATAGAAACAGTAAAGTGCAGTAATCATTTAAGAAGTTATGTTAATGCAGTAATCAATTCAACAGGCAAAATTAATGAAATGACATATTAGCAAAGCTTATGAACACTCAATGTCACCTTGTGAGTTGAACACAAGTAAGTTCAGAGAGTCAGACTGACAAATAATGACTCACCTCAATCTTCTTTGAAAAGACTTGAAACTGTCTCAAAATGTTCAGCAACACTGAAACAACCTTTTCTGGATTTATCAGGTACAAAATATCATCTGCAAATAAAGCCATCTTTTCTTGATTACCTTACCAATTATATCCTTACATTACTTAGTCCCTTATTTTCATTGCCAATGGCTCTAAATAAAAAGCAAATAACAAAGGGGAAAGGGAGCACCCTTGCCTGGTTCCTCTGTTCAAACACAACTTATTAGAGAGCAACCCTTTCTACTTTCTGCTGCCTAAGTTGTTGTGCTAAAAGTTTTTGTGCTCTAGAGTTATCAAAAAAAAATAGTTGCTTAAAAGTGATCTTCCTAAACCTATGCATACTATCCAGATAATCCCTTGTTTTCTCTTTAGCACTCTGCGTTTGTACCTCTTCTTGTTCTGTGAGATTCTTCTTGCAATGCTTTAACATTTATCAACCCCTAATAAGTAATTCTTATTACTTCTTAAGTATATATTTTTCTCTTTTATTGCTACCATTTTTAAACTTTTTATCCCACTCACTAACGATAACTTCTAAAGATACTTCTATCTTCCCATCCTTTATATGGCAACACTCATTGAAGCAAAACTCTTGCTAGTGATTATTTGCTATCACATATCCTGCCCAGACTGCCATAGACAGGCACTTACTTATTAGAATAACAATGTTTGATTGCAATGGAAAGTGAAAACATTATAGACAACTTATTACTTTTGGATACATTGCATCCATTTTGTCACACATAGTCATTTCTATCAAAGACTATCCCCATACTCATCAATTACAGTCACTTTATTGAATGTACACACCACAGATATTTCATGGTTTTAGAAATACCGACAGTAAAGTATTCTAGCGGGCTACACACAAATGCACACTACCTCTGCAAAGACTGAATAATGACTACTTAACAAATGACAACAGTGATAATTATTATCATTCATAGACAACCCTGTGGAATTTATCTTTTCAGATTATTGCTATCAGAATGCAGAATACAAAATATTGTAACCCCCACATGTCTCAGTCTCTTTTCTCAAGAATCAAGGAAAAAGGTAAGATGTAAGGGTAAGCAAAGGACCAAAATCAGTGACAGTTATTGCCTTTACATACTTACAAACATGCTAGAATAATAGACCTATATCTGTTATTATTTAGTGTCTGCAAACCTCACTGATTTGCCAGAAAAAATGTAGACATTATGAGAAACAGATCAAAATATGACTCAAAATCAGGAACAGCTAAGAGCATCTACATCTCTCACACATACATACCTACAAACATACAATGCATGTTTCACACACACACACACACACACACACACACACACACACACACACACACACACACACACACACACACACACACACACACACACAAAACCAGTTATAGCCCCTTGTATTACAGTGACTGTACACCTTAAATATTTCATTGCAATCAAATAAAAGAATAACTAAATACATAGATAAACAAATGTTACACAGGTATTTATTTTCTCAGCTCACTGCCATCAGGATACAGTATGCAACACACCAAAACCCCTTCTACGTATACATATCAACCTCTTTTCTCAAGAATCAAGGAGTAAACTTAAAAGGAATGGCAGTCAAATGACTAAAATCAGTGTTGGCTATTGCCTTTTTAATATGCAAAGAAACTTGCTAGAATAACAGGGTTTATATTAGTACATTTTTGAAGACTATTAAGCCAAACAAGCCCATACATTTGTCATCACTATTTAATGAATGCAATACACATTGATTTGCCTGCAAAACCAGACTTTATAAGGAACAGACCAAAATATGATGAAAAAAAACAGAGAAATTTTGCAAAACCAGGGACAGTTGAGCTCATCTATGCTTCCCCATGTGTAAAGTTATACAGACATAAATATGTCTAAAATATATGTGCATAATATATAAATGTCTCATGAAGTATCAAATGCTAAGAAAAGATAACATAAAAATACTGATCTTTTTACAGAGAATCTAAAATAATCGCTAACAAGCTTGGCTCCCTGCTCCTCCCTCCCGAGAATTATGTATTCTAACTATGAGATCACACAACAACAGGGTAAGGGAAAGTCACTAATGCAAAATGATCTCACACAAGAAGCAGCCAGCTAAAATCTGATTAAAGGAGAGCGTGCACTCTATAAGTGTTCAACTTCTTTTTAAGCAGTAAAAAGTGTGCTCACATGACTGTTTGCTCTTCCACACTGCAGCTTTTGTTTGAGTGACGGGGGTGGTGGGTATGTATAAACACACACACACACACACACACACACACACACACACACACACACACACACACACACACACACATGACCATTGATTACTGTACACCTCAAATGATTTATTACAATCAATTGAATGAAAAATACATAAATATCTGACACACAGAAATGTATTTTCTCTGCTCACTGCTATCAGAATACAGTGTGTAACACACTGCAACCCGCTACACCTCTCAACAACTTACTTCAATAATCAAGGAGAAAGCTAAACAAAATAACAGGGAACACACAACCAAAATCCGACACAGATATTTCATGTGTATATTTAGGATTTTGTAAGAATAACAGGATTAGCATTAGCATGCTTTTTCTGAAAGCTGTTAAGCTCAAATGTCTGTCATTTTTTAGGTGCTATAATACTGATTTGCCAGAAGACCCCATATTTTACAAGAAAATAGAATAGAATGAGAAGAAAAACCAGGGACAGCTGAGAGCTTCTATGCCTCTCCCCAACACATGACACACACATATACCTACATATCTATCTTTATGTATATGTAATACACACACACACACACACATGCACAGGCATGCACACATGTAAATTGGATGCCGTGGTGGTACTGCGGTAGCGTTGTTACCTCAGAGCAAGAGGTACTCCTGTTCGATTCTCGGCTGGTCTTGGGAGTGCCTTCTGTGTGGAGTCTGCATGTCCTCCCCATGGTTGGGTAGCTTTCAGAAGACATGCATGCGTAAATGGGCGTACCTTTGTTGAAGGTTGAGCGTCGAGCTGGCACCTCGGCTTTCATAAAAAAATCTACTGCCAGTCATTAGTGGACCAGAGTTCCGCTTTGGTGACCCCTTATGGGAAAAGCCAAAAGACAAACAAACAAACCTTCTTACAAAAAAGGAATATTTAAAAAAATGTAATCCTGTGCCCTATTACATTTTCCCTTTAACTCTTTTCTTTCAGTCTCTGTCTGCATCAGTCACCTGAGGCGGTCTGAGCTAATAGGAATTGCTCCTCACTGCTTTGTACAGCAGCCTGGAGATATGCTTCAGAACAAGGTCTGTGATGTCATCAAGAGTTATGGCAACTTGTGGAGTCAAAGTGTATCAAGCTGACTTTTTTATGACTTATAAACAAAACAGACAGTTGGAAAGTTGACTATTAGTTTTCATTTGAAAATAATAATTGACTTTCTGAATTTAACACAATTTGTTTTTGATTGGGGGGCTAGAGTTCAGCATCCAGTACAATGAGCTGTCCTCTTGAAGCGTCTCAGATTCTTGGGGGTAGTCAAAAATAAATAACATATAAAGTTATATAAAACAGCATGGTTAGAAATTGCGTGCAAGGTGGGAGAAATTTAGACAGATATCTAGAGTGACCACACTAATAGAGAAATACCATGGTATGCATCATATGCCAATAATCACATAATGACTTGCAAATGAGCATTAACATACTAATGAGAGCCATCATGTATGCAAGTAATGAAATCAATTATGTAGGAGCAATTCAGAAATGTATAAAATTAGTGTGATGGCATATACTGACCATCCACTCTGAACACCAGGATTTTTTGATTGTACAGAGGCTTCAACCATGTTATGATATTACAAGTAGCTTCATTATTACCAGGTCAGCATGGGTTAGCAGATGCCTTTTATCTAGTGTCTTATATGGGTCCTCCAACATCTGACATGTTATCAGCTTCATGACTACTACCATGTAGAAAGAGACATCATATAGAATTTAATAAACATGTACCACACTCAAACGGAATCAAGGAGGATGTATGGATTGCCTGTGCCCGAGGACATAAAGGTTTAAGTAACATTAACTGTCCTTGCTATAGGGACTTTTCAGCAGCTGACAAGTGCTGTTTTCATGAATCCTGCACTAGTTCCTTGATGTGATGCTGCAGCATGTGAAGGAGCATATTTGGTTTCCAGAACAGCAAAACTGAGAAGTACCACAATAAAGACATTCTATAATATAACCTATTTCATTGTGCTTTTTGCAGCCTTTTCTGTACCCACATTGCTATCTATGCCCCATTTGGTCCATGTGACACCCTGTATTTCAAATGTAAGTTGTTCTACTCCATTAACTGCCAGGTGATGCGCAGTCCAAAGGGTATATTATAAATTGGATCCTTTGTTTTGTGTTTCAGGTGCTACAGGATGTGGCCTGGAACTATGGCTGATCACCCCCATCCACAGTCCTCAAACCATGGCAGAGATGGTGTCTGTCACAGTATGGAATATCACTGAAGATGTGTTTCGAAAGCCAGAGGCCTGCTTCTGCTGCTTGGATACATCTGACATTACAATGCAGTATGCTCTGGAGACCTGTAGCAAAATATTTGTTACCTGCATCATACTACACAATATTTAAATTTAAAACATATGAATGATGTCCAATTTGATCATAATGATATTTTAGTAACAATAGATGTATGCGACCTTTACACTGTCATCCCACAAGCTATAGGATTAGAATGGGTTAATGAAATGCTCATTCATCATAAAGTGGCACATGATACAGCCAATTTAATAATGGAACTATTAGAAATGGTGTTAAGCAACAATTTTATAGCTTTAGATAAGAAATACTTCCTACAAAAAAAGGTATCGCTGTGGGGTTACCATGTGGTGGGGCATATGCTAATTTAGTGATGGCCTTTTGGGAGAGGAATTTTGTATTCAATACTAAATATAATACATTTTTAAAGTCTTATCATAGATTTCAAGATGACATCAGCATCATATGGAATGGTGCACAAGATATGTTAAATGAATTTCTTATATATATTAATAGCACTACAGATTTTTTTAAAGTTCACTTGGGATATCTGTGAGGAATATATTAACTATTTGGATGTCCACCTTGTTAAAGATAGAATTCATGAAGTTTATACAGCACTCATACATAGAAAGGAATCTTATTCAAACTGTTTTTTACATTATAGTAGTTCACATCTGGAGCACCAGAAAAAGTCTGTTGTCAAGGGGCAACTGGTTAGGGCAGCCCAGATGGTGACAAATCCTGATAAATTTATGGATGAATGCAACTTTTTGCATACTATGTTCATTAATAGGGATTATCCTATGGCTTTATTAGATGCATTGATACAAGAAGTAACCACTAAGAGAATCAATGGACACTTTAAACCCATTCTAGATATGCCAAATGATTTCTGATTGTAACAGGCCTCATAATAAAAGTGCAGCAAACCTAGATAATGATCTGAATCGTGTACCAGTGAATCAGTCTGAATTTTCTAAAGCTTTGGTGCTTACTTATTCCCAAGATCATAATATGATAAGAGATGTATTTGTAAACAATTGGACTATCCTGTTAGATGACCCCTGTTTTAGGAGTCATATTAATGAGAAACCTAAAATAGTTTACAGAAAAGGGAAAAATTTTAAAGAAATTCTCAAACAAAACAATTCACATGCCCGACCAGTTGAATATAGGTATGTCAAGATGTGGGGCATGTCATTGGTGCCATAAAGTAAAGACGGGTGACAATTTTTATCTTAGAAATAAACAATTAAGTTTACATAGTAAATGCAATTGCAAGTCAAAAGCAGTCATTTATTTGGCTACATGCAATTCATGTCCAATTTTTTATTTTGGAAAAACTGAGAGACAGTTGTCCCAAAGAATATACCAGCATGAATATGCTATCAAGAAAAATAAATTAAATAATGCTTTGGCAAAGCATATTGGTGAATACAATGATCACCAGTTTTCTTTCATGGCCATTGATCATGTAGAAATCAAAGACAAAAAGCCATGGGGTGTGCAATTAGAGCAAAAAGAATTAAAATGGCAAATAAAAGTACAAGCCGATAACTGGCCTGGAATAAATGAGCGTAGCTCTATAGCCCCAGTACAAAAATTAAAAGCATCGGAAAGAAAGAAAATTGGTTGATTATGCTATTTCATGACAAATCTTTATATATAATTATCATAGTTAAGTGTGTATTTACATTGATAATACATGTTTATAACATATATACTTTTTTTATATTTTTTTTAATATTTTTTATATATATTTTTATATACTTTTTATATATCTTTTTATATACATAATTGTTAAATGGATATACGTTTTACATATTTATAAGATTTTCATTCATACTCACGCTTAATCACATCATATTAAATTTATTCTATTACTTTTTTATCTTTCAGTATTTTTAAAAGTGTTTATGAATGTATTTATTTATGTATTTATAATAGCAATAAAGTAGCATGCATAGTAGTCAGTTAATTAATTAATTTATCAAGGGTCCAATGAATTAATGAGCACTTATATAAAAGGATGTGAGGTAATGGTTTTTAAATTATCTGATGAAGTTTAAAATAGCCTTAAATGAAAGCGCTTACAGAGTGTCATATTTTTTGTGAATAAAGTGTGTTTCTACTACTAACATTGGATTTGAGTGATTCAGCTATTGAAGTTCAGCTCTAACTGCCTTATTTTTGCATACTACACAATATGTTGGGACATCACAGCATTTCCATACATACTTGTGGCAGTAGAGGAGGAGGTGTTAGGTAAGAAGTCATCAGAGTAACCTGTGTGAGGCAGTGGAAGTCACAATATGTTGTGGCACTGGCAAAAAGGTGTCATCTGATACATAACTATGGGTCATGACAAGGGCAATACAAAACAAAAGTGCTGCATGGCATAACATACCCATACTATTCAGTGCAGTACACTGACTGACCATGCTGTGCAACAGATATTAACATGACCACACATGCCACAGGGATGTGTAGGGCAAAGTCTTTTTCATTTTCAAAGGTGGTATGGCATACAGTGACAGGGAACGGAGATGCTAGCATAGGTGGAAGGGTTATGGGAGTTGGATGTTGTAGCCACACACACAGCTAGGAGATTGGAGAAGTCTGGGATCACATCTTCCAGTAATGGGGTAGAGTTTCCATGGGACAAATGCTGGCCAGATGTACTGTCTGGTCATGCAGTGTAAGGACTGCACTTACTTCCTGCATCAGTCCCTAAAATATTTAACATCTGAAGGCCTTGTCTACTTTCACCTTCTGAAGGGCTTGTATTCCATGTATGAATAGGGCTTGTATTAGCACCACTGTCATTGGTGTGGTGAACCTTTTTGGTTGTTGCCATTGCAAGATATGTACATCTGTGAGTTACACATGTATATCAGTTCCTCTATGCATGATGGTCCATGTTACATGATAATTGTCTAAGTACCATCTCTGCCCCCATTCAGTGGCCACAGCCCTGTGAGCACCATTGTGATGTCACTCTTTTAACCTAAGAGGCTGTAAGCTGCCATAAGTAAAAATTTATCAAGCTTCTTCCTCTTTTAAAACCTGAGATATATCATAATATCACTCTGAAGTGGGACAATGACATATGATAAAAATAAATAAATAAAAGGCTGTAATCCTGTGAATTAGACTAAAATGTAAAGCTTTGAGACTAATGGTGGAGGCATGTGATATGCTCATATGAACTTAAGAGATCCAGGAGCAGTCTCCACAGAGCCCTTTTCTGTAACCAAGAAAGAATCTGGAACCCAAAACTATAAAAGGAAAATCATCTCTCTGTGTAACTTTTTTTCCTAATCTTTTCACTAAGGCTAGAGGTCCCTTATAGAAGAAGGTTAATGCCTTAGATAGTAGGTTGGATGTTCTCTGGCAGGGATAAACAACATATTTGATAGTACACTACAGCCCAGGGTGACAAGCCTCTCCACCTATATACATGATAGTGGGCATTTACATCAGTTTGTGAAGGATTTTAGTTGACTAGAAGATTTTTGTTTTGTTAACAGTGTTTTTTTAATCATTCCCAGCTTCAGACAACACCACTTAGGGCTGCAGACTATCTCAAAATGTATTTTTTTCTGTTTTGTATTTTGTTAAATCTGCTTATTAAGTCTCAGAGCTTTGTTTGGAGCATGCATTTGTATTTTAAATGGTGAATAGAAAGTCATGATCATGGTGGTAATTTGCTTCCAGATATAACAAACTTGGTTTAAGTCAAGCTATGTTTGCAATGACCACTATTACCATATTGATGTTTTGTTCTGGAAAATATTTGGATTTTAGTCTCTCTGTAGGTCTATTCTTTAGACATGGCACAGTTTCACTGGTGGAGATATACAGAGTAATTCTTTATAAGTTTTAGTTAGTTTTGATTATGATCTCACAAATCCATTTTAGCAGAAATGTTAGTTGAACTTTGATGAATCAGTAACATATTACATTTAGATGTAGTTCAGATTCAAAAATGGTACATTTCCATTGTTTTCTGAATACCTGAAACTATTGAATAAATCTATTTTTTTTGGTAAATGTGAGAGAAATGGTCCCGTGTTATTTAGGATGATCATTAAAATGGAGCATTTTGAAAGATCCCTTAATTTTCAGACACACAACGAAAGCCCCATTTCACTTTCCATTTTTTTTTTTTTAGTTTGGGGAGGTGTAGAAATGAGATATTCATAAAACGCTCACCTACAAATGCAAAATAAGAGCAGTAAATAAAAATGAATTAACAGGTACCTGGTAGAACACTTTGCACATAGTACAAGAAATGATCTCAGGTGCTTTCTTTTGGCCAGCTATTCAAGGTCCATAGGTAGTTACTAGGCTTTTAGTCCAGGAGACCATTATGCAACCTAGACCAATTTCCCTAAAACAGCCTTTTGTTAAGTGACTTGCTTAAGGTCACACAATGACAAATGAGGGGTAAGTGAATTAATCCCTGTACGACAATAAATACCTTGTTAGCAGCTCATAACTTTTTTTTTTACCACGTTTATTAAATTCTTACATTGTAGACAGCGATATAGGTATAAATGCAATAATAAAAATGAAAAAAAAATGCATATTGTTTTTAACAATTATCATTTACTCCAGGATTACATAAATTGCTCATTTTGTGCCTCCCTTTAAACCTCACTCTTCCTACTGAACATTATTTTTTACATATTGTTCCTTCAAATTCTTTCTATTTCTATTTAGTCTGTACCTTTCCTTTTCTAAAGATCCCATCTCCAGTTATTTAATCACCTTTATAATATTCGATACTAGATATTGTAGATTTTATTCTCATTTTCTAGTAATTGCTTTTTGGTAGCCAATAACATTAGGGTCTATATTATATCATCGAACGCTTAAAAAAGCGAACGCTGATTGATCGACCTAATTTAAGCGAAAGCTTACAATCTCGAACTGTCAGATCAGCGATTTTTTTTCCCAGGAAAAAAAATTGCTGATCCAAAACACATACACACAACACAAGCACACAAAACAAACAGAAATCCACACACATACACCTAAAATCTGATACCTAACCCTACACTAAACTATGCACACACCACTAACTACCCACTTACCTTAACCCAAACCCTAACCCTAAGTTCCATCACTATCACACACTCACCTCACTCGCTCCCTAACCCTAACTCACTTAAATCCGCCCTAACCCTTATGCCCACTCAATCGCACACACACCTAACCCGAGCCCTAACACTAACTCACCTAAATCACCCTAACACTCACATCCACATAGTCGCACACTTACCTGAATCTGACTAGTAACTTTCCACCATAACACTGAAAATAACAAAGCAATAGAAACGGACAACCGAATTCTTTCCCTAGGAAAAAATTTGAGTTTCTGCTGCTTCGATATTTTGCAGTTTAGCAAAAATAAGTTAGATAAATCAGCGTCCACTTTTTTAAGCATTCGAGGATATAATATAGACCCTAACATTAAACTTAGTAAGGCCTTACCATGTCTGGACAATTCAGATCATATGTCTCAGCTCAAAAGAATAATTTTCTTAGTTAATACCATTTGCTCCACCAATATTTCTGACAAAGTACTCTGTAGAGGATTGCTAAAATCTGCAAACTCTATATAACTTAAAACATGTTCCAAATTACCTCTCTCTGTTTCATCACACCTCCAGCATTTGCTACTACATGAGGAAATATTATTTGAAGTCTACTTGGGGTATAAAAATACCTGTTCAAACACTTCTAAGCAAAAATCCTAAACCTTCTAGACTTTGTTGTATACTTGGGACCATGCAGATGTTTAATCTTTGTTCTTTTGCATATTGCATTTCTGATTTCCCTTCATAATCTTTTTTAACATCCTCTGATTGATCCTTATAGTTACCATGCAATGTTTTATATGCCCCAGCAATTATTCCTTTTCCATCAACAACTTCTGTTCTAGACAGGGTTAAAAACTCTACCAAAACTGGTGATCTTTCACATAGCACACTCTGCCAGTCACTCTATTCCTGTCTCTTTGCCAATATGTGTTATCAAACCCTGGTAGGGAAGGCAGTGTCTAGACTATAGTCCAAACTTCTGCATGGCCTCATGCCACTCTATTACCTTTCCCTCTCTAGTTACTTGCTGCCAATAACTCAGTTCCTTTGTTAATTTTTTCCAGTAAATTCTAGCCATCTCTTGTCCATTTTCTTTACCCTTACTTGTAGCCATTCCTACTAGTAAAATCTCCTTTCTCCATTCCCATGTTAGTTTAGTTCTTAGAATACTTCCTGCTACTCTATGAATATAATATCCTGTATGGTTGTTTATGTTGTTATTCCCTTAATTTCCTGCATCTATCCAAATTCCTACTCTCTCATTACTTCTTGAACTCCCTTTCCCTCTGTTTCATCATCATCATCATCATCACCATCACTTCTTAGTTTGATTGATAGCCTTTTGCTTGTGCTATGCATATCAGCATTAATTGTGCATCTCTAAAGTTCTATGGGGGGATCAATATATCCCACTTAACTCTTTACATCTTGCACGCTTACTCTCCCAAATAAATTCTTTCAACTCTTTATTAAGTATGGTCCACAACTTCACCTCTAGCTGATAACAAACATGCCTGAGCTGTATATAAAACTAAATGGTCTGGAAACATTTCCACTTCTTCTATCTTATTATTCCTATCCATATCCATATTCAAGACTTTCCAGTTTTTCAATGTTTGTATAATTTTTTGTTTACTTTCTTCCCACACACTCAGCTGCCGTAATAGGATCCATTTTAATTCGGGGCTATATTAAAAACACGAAAACCCTTTTGAGCGAATACCACAGCAGCAACACATATAGCCCGAACCGCAAATATGACGAACCCCCTAAACCGCAAAATGTAAAATCTCAAATCGTCATAGTCGGCCAACCCCACCGCCCACTACATACTACCTACCCAAACATAATAAATAAACCACATACATACACTAACCAAACCCTACTTCTAACCCTACACTAAACCTTACATACATTACTATCTATGCACTTACCTTAATCCGCACCCTAACCCTAAGGTCTGTAACTATCGCACACTTACCCTACGGAGATATACCCAAACAAAACAAATAATCCACACACCTACACTTAAAAAAACCCTACTTCTAACCCTACACTAAACCTTACATACATTACCTATCTATGCACTTAACCTGCACCCTAACCCTAAGGTCCGTAACTATTGCACACTTACCTTACGGAGCTATATCACAGACTGGCCAACCATAACAAATTGACATTTCAAATTTTGCGGTTTTGGACATTCGCCATTTCCGTAGTTCACGCAATATGTGTCGCTCTTTTCTGATTTGCTCAAACGGATCTTTGGGCTTCTAATATAGACCCTTTTAATTCATACACTTAAATACTTCATCTTATCATGTTGTCATAAGTATGGGTGTTGCTGAACCAGTTCATGCACAGGTACTTTATTTACTTCTGTAGTCTTTCTTTTGTCTTCATTTATTTTATATCCTTTAAAGAAAAACTTTAAACTGTCTCAGAATGATCCACAATGCTGACATATACGTTTCTGGATTTATTAAGTACAAAATAATATCATTTATGAATAAAGCTAACTGTTCTTGTGTACCATACCAGTTTTATCCTTAAATGTGTGTGTCCCTTATTTATTTCCCAATAGCTCTACATATAAAGCAAATAACAAAGGGAAAGAGGACACCCTTGTTGGGTTTCTGTATTCAAACACAACTTTGTTGGGAGAGGAAATCTCCCACCTTAATTCTTGCCTCTAACCCTTCATATATCCTTCTAATTAGTCATATTATTCTATCAGGGAACATAAATGCTACCATTGCTCTACTTATAAGATAGTAAAAACAATAAAAATGGATCTCATCATCAGAAATAAAAAAAAATCACATATTTTATTTCTAGTGTTGAGATCCATTTTTTATTGTTTTTACTATTTGTTGCATTTAACATATTGATCTCAAATACTCAGTTGCACTCCTTGAAGCTGTCTACTAATAAGATCCCAGCTGACTTTATTGAATGTCTTCTGTGTATGGAGACCAACCAACAGGAGTGACATTTTCTTACATTCAGCTTCTCTCTTTATCATCATAAGTTCATAGGTAGATACTAGGCTATTGGCCCTAGGGCCTATACAAGCCTAGCCAAAAATGTACCCTGGCTTTCGCCACCCAAGAAAATTATTTTCCTGTGCCCCTGTCAAGCAGAACCACAGAAGTGATCCCCGGGGTGAATTTCCTATTACCCATCCAATCATCAAGATTTTTCTTGAAGAGTGCTAATGAGGAGCTCTGTTTGACATAGATAGGTAGTCTGTTTCAGAGTATGGGAAGTCTCTGGGACAGGAATCTATCCCTCCAGCATGTTCTGTTTATTGTGGTGACAAGGTTTAGGTCCCTAGTGCGTGTAGCACAGAGGGATTGGGATTTCTTTAAGTGGAGCATGTCCAACAGCTCTGGGTTTGACATAGCTTTGTATGTTAGGCAGAGATCGCCTCTGAGTAGGCGATATGCGACGGAGTAAAGCTGGAGTTTTTTGAGACAGTCTGCATTAGGAATCTGTTTGAGGCCAGTAATCCTCTTTGTGAGGTATTTTTGCGGCCTTTCCAGTTGTTGTAGATGTCTTGTGAGGTACATACCAAAAGGGGTGTTGTACTCTATAATGGGTCTAATGAGCGAAGAGTAGAGGGGAACAATGATCTCTTTTTTTCTGGATGAGAAACCTTTTGTGATGAGGTGTGCCATGTAGAAGGATTTCCTGACCACTTTGGTGATGTGATTATCAAAGGAGAGACTACTGTCCACCTGTGTCCCAAGGTCTCTTATCACACTTTCAGTGTTAAGTAGACTACCACCTATGTGGTAGTTCATGGGTACAGAATTTTTACCAAAGGGGATGACAATGCACTTTTTGGCATTGAGCTTGAGACCATGTCTTTGACACCAGGCATCTGTCTCAGTGAGGCCCTTTTGTAGGATGTCCACATCATTAGGAGTTTCAATTATGGCTCCTAGTTTTCAGTCATCTGCGAATTTAGTTAGCCAAAGACCTTCTGTGTTAGCCTGTACTTCAGAGAAGTAGATACCAAACAGGAGAGGACCCAGGACTGAACCCTGTGGTACTCCCCTTGTCACTGGTCTGAAGTCTGATTTGGAGTCTGCTACTTTCACAGTGTGGGTTGTTTCAGTAAGCCAGTTGGCAACCCATCTTGTGACATAGGGATTTATACCTAGTTTAGTGAGTTTATCTATAATTCCAAAGTGGGGGATGGTGTCGAACGCCTTGGCGAGATCTAGATAGGCTGTGTGAACCACCTTACCCTCATCTATGGCTTTGGTGACTACTTCAAAGAAGTCTATCAGGTCTAGGAGACATGATCTGCCTTTTACAAACCCAAACTGTGTGGGGTCCAGGGTTTGGAGATCTCCAATGTCTTTGTTTATGAGTTCCATGATGATACGTTCCATGGCCTTGCAGACGAAGCTCGTCAGGCTAATAGGGCGGTAGTTCCCAGGGTCTGTTGTGGCCACCCCTTTGTGGAGTGGGATAACTGTCGCAGTGCACCATTCAATGGGCACAAAGCCTGAGGTGAGACTATGATTGAACATGGTACTTAGGTGGGGTGCCAACCCATTCTGTAGTTCATGTAGAAGGCAGCCTGGGATGTTGTCAGGTCCCATGGATGCTGTGTTCTTGGCTTTGGAGAGTGAAGTTTTTACCTGTGCAGCCATGATTACAGGAACTTTGCATTCTTCCGGTATAAAGATGGGCCCTTTAGGGGGTGAGATTGCTCTAATAATTTCAAATATTTGCCACCCCTCCACAGAACCACACTAATCTATACCTATCAATTTTGGTAACAACTTTGCCATTCACTTAGCGAGTACAGACATAAACATTTAATAATCTGGGTATGAAGGGTCTTTATCCTCTTTGGGCAATATAGTCACCACAGGTTTCTTCCAAGATGCTGGTCATCCCCCCTTTAAAATATTGTTAAACTAAACCTTCCTGATCTTGATCACTTTTTCCCTCCTAATTTCCAAACTTCCACATGAGTACAATCTGTTCCTGGAGACTTCTGTATTGATTGATTATGTGTCACCATTTTTATCTTATTTCTTCCAATCTTAACTATTAATTTTTGAACCTCATCTGCCTCTAACTTTAACATAAATGTCTTCCATAAATATTATCATTTGTGCCTTTTCTTGGTTTCCATATTCCTCTGCCTTATATAAATTTTCATAAAATAATCAAAATATCTCAGATATCTCTGTTGGATTGTTGGTTATTTTGCTTGTTATAGACTTACTAAGTTTGGCAACAATCCTTCCTTTCTACTTTCTATTGTTTTCCTAAATGTTTTTGTGCTCTGAAATTGTTATAAAAATTGTTACTTAACAGCAACCTTTCTGAACTCATGTATATTATCCAAATACTCCCTTAATTTCCCTTTAACATTTTACAGTTACTCCTCTTCTTGTTCTATAAGAGTCCCCCAATTCTGCAGTACTTTAACCTCATTCAAACACGCTAAATATTTCCTATTACTTTTACTCATATCTCATTTTATCTTATTTCTACCATGTTTTTAAACTCTGTTTTCATTTTATTAATCTTACCAGCTACTCCTATGTATGTACATGTACATGTATGTATGTATGTATGTATATATATATATATATATATATATATATATATATATATATATATATATATATATATATATATATATATATATATATATATATATATATATATATATATATATATATATATACATATATATATATATATATATATATATATATATATACACACACACACACACACACACACACACACACACACACATTTATTTATCCTCTTCCTTAATAACTCTTGAGTCATTCCCACTACCTTTTCTATAAATCCCTTTCTCTTTAACAGATAAGTAGAAATGCTCTTTTATGTAATTGCTGTCCCTTTTTAACTTATTTTTATTGATGCAGGAATAAAATAGTTATTGGATGTGTTTCATATCTTTCAATTAAATATGCATGTTCTTGTGAAATATAATTTCTATCTAGCGTAGTCTAATTATTGTATTTTGAGAATAATATGTAAATTCTGTTTGGGTTCCTACCACCAAATTCACATCTTCCATACTAAGCACTCTCAAATATTTCTTCAGAAATCTACCCTTTTTTTGATATATTTTTCCTTCTAGGTCCCCCTGATGCATCCTCACTATTGCAAATCAGCTTCCAGTTCCCACTCATTAATAATATTCCTTACTGAAAAAATTATAACAGCAGTTTTTAAGTAGATTCTAAATTTATATCAGCCTAGTGGGACTAATCCAGTCAACAAAGGAAAATAAAATAAAATAAATATATAAATTAATTAATTAATTAATTAATTAATTAATTAATTAATTAATTAATCAATGCCAGTGTAATCCTCCTCTCCTGCCAATAACCAATTGCTAGCACAAATCTACAATTATTGTCTTTTTTTCCTTTTCTGTCCTACTGAAGCCCCTCTGACAATGAAGAATTGTTACCACCCTTTTCCTATGTCCTTGATATTCCACTCTGTCTTTCTTTGTCAAATGTGCATGCTCATTTCTGTCCAAATCTGTTTCCTGCAACATTGCTGTGTGTACCCTGCATTTCTTAATAGAGTATAAACTCTCTTTGCTTTTTGTCCATAACTGTAAAGGTAATTTACATTCCAAGATAATATGAACAGAGTAGCCATTATAATAGAAAGCTATTACTCCCAGCTATTATACATGATAGTTCTTTTGAATGTATATTTCCAACCTTTAGCTTATATGCATGCACATATTAATGTTTAACAGGCTGATCTCATAAAGTTCCTTCATATCTCCATTCTAAACTATGTCACATTTTCAAGACATTTTTATCAATAATAACACTTAAACAAAACTAAATACAGTTTAAGAAACCTCCAACCTTACCCCTGATAACTTAGAACAAATCAGCATATGCACCCAGAAGCACTACTTAATCTAGAATTAAGGTTATCCATGTAAAAATACATGCTACAGCCTGTATTCCCACTTAACACTAATTGCTATTTGTTCTTTTCTTAACTTTTTCCCTGCCCAAATGTGAAGAAAACAGCTTGCAAGCTTTCAGTAAATTTTAACCTTTAGCCCTAAGAAAAAGTGCATTGGCTATTTTTAGATAGATAAACCAACTGTACACTGTTATATTACATGCACTAATGTACCAATGCTGCAGGGAGGCAACTTCTTGAGTAACTTATTCACGTCCCACAGTTTCAGACATTTATTTTTCATTGAACTGCATACTAATATACCTTTAAATGTTAACTACACTGTGGCTTGTACTATTCACTCAGAAGTTCATATTCAGACCTCTTATGGTTAATTGCTGACACCTGCATAGTTCTCATCTCCAAGGTAGTAATAAAAAAAAAAAGGTATTAACTTTACTAATGCAAGACAGAATTTCACACTAAACACACAGTTCAGCCCTCTTATTATTGCTTGCACCTGCAAACCTCTTGTCTCACAATGAAAACCTTTGTTAGTAAAATAAGTAGCTAATGATTTTGCAGATACAAAAAAATAATTGCCATATTCAATGCCTTTCATCATTTTATTATATATTTCAGGTTAAGGACATCAATCTAAAAAACTACCTCTATCGAAACAGGAAAATTCTTATCTTAATTCAAAATAAAATATGATCAATACATTTTTACATCCCCCATCCCAGCAGTTAAAGATCACAACATATTAACTTTAACTTGTTACCATCCTGCTTTTCTTACCTTATTACATTGTAAAGCTTGGATACCTTACAACAAAGTAAAAGAGCTTTCTTGCTTTAATATTTTTAACATGTACAGTAGTCAGTGATAAGAAACCTCTAACCTCACATTTAAAATACCTCCTGACTGCATATTATACAAAACTGCTATATGATATATATGCAGTTTATGTCATGAAAATTTTATATAAATATTAGTAAGAACAAAACTGTTTTGCTTGCTGTTACTTCTTTAGTCCCTCTAATGAGCTTCTAAACATTAATGATATTGTGACACCCATGCACTGACCCAGCAGTCAAGGAGCCTCAATCCTCACCACTAACACCAGTGAGGGGGTGTCCATACTGGAAAGGATAACAAATACACACAAAGTACAATTTCCCTTAAGAGCACACAGAGCTCACAGGCAGTCTGGGGCTGGTTTCTCCCTTTCTCTCCAGATCTCCAATAAGACTCTCCACTGGCACAGCTATAGAGTGGGGTCCTTAGCCAGGGTCCCAAGCCAAGTCCCCCTAGCACTCTCTCTGTCCAACCAGTGCTTCGTGTCCCTGCCCAAGTAGCACACACACACACACACACACACACACACACACACACACACACACACACACACACACTTTGACATATGATTTATATACAACCACACAGATACTCCTGAGGAAGGCTGGTAAAGGTTCATTAGCTGTGCCCCTTCTGTCCAGACTCTAAGGTAGTAATCACTGCCACCAGGACCCTTACTTATCAGCTACTAAAAAGG
Organism: Protopterus annectens; assembly: GCF_019279795.1. Lineage (NCBI taxonomy): Eukaryota > Metazoa > Chordata > Ceratodontiformes > Protopteridae > Protopterus > Protopterus annectens. The sequence goes on along the minus strand of NC_056745.1, from coordinate 832,093,422 downwards.
CCCTTATCAAATGGTATCCAATTATTACTGTGCAATATTATTATCCAACTGGTAAGTGTGACTAAACAGCAAGACTATTGGAGTGGCTTTGTACAGTATCACTATACATGCAATGTACTCTAGAGCTTAAATTATCTCTAAACAAAACAGCCACAGTTGAAAGGTTTAAAAATATTTAATAATAAATAATAAAAACACAAGACAATACTTCTTACTACACAGTGCTACTCAAGAGTTCAGAGATCACAGGAAAATGCTTAAAATAATACAGTAGAATAGTTCTGACATCAATACAGAAAAAAAAAACTAGTCTAATCATCCTATTTCCTAGCTATATCTAAGAGCAAACACAGTTCTAAAATAAACTTACATATAGAGCAGAACAGTGCTGGTGATGTTGTCAGTTCTGAAAACAAATGCAAAATGCTCTGAGTCTCTCTGTCCTTAAATTGATAACATAGTACTACTGACTCATGTCAGATTATATCATTTTTTTCTGGTTCCCAGGCTAACAGAAACTCAGAGTTTAACAGCCCTTTTGATCTTGCACCTGATCAGGACACTACAGCAATAAAATACATTATACATGCGAATTCTAGCAACTAACTCTAGTCTCAAAACAAAAGAAAGAATCTGCTGGTTCAGACACCATGGCGCTAAGCCCTGAGATCAAAAACAGTCATAAAATACTTGACTTATCAGCTTTATTACAGAAGAGTGCACTGTTGTTACATTTTTGAAGTTCAACATTTAACACCATTTTCTTCCATTTAAGAGAACAAGCCTGTGGCTTATATTAATATTTACAAATGACAGAATTATCTATAAAATTCTATCTAGCTAGGCTGGCAGCCTTCACATATCTTCACATACCCCCCCCCCCGCCCAGAGAACTCAAGCTAGTATTTCAAATGACCCTTGAGAAACGTTGCTTGAGAGGGTTAGGTCTATCTGAGTATACCTTACCCCATTCCCTGCCTTGTGAGCCCATCTGCATTTTAATTGCTATTCCCACTGCGGTGCCGCACTGACATATCATATGCTTGCAATCCTAGGCTCCATCTTAGCAATTTGGCATTTTGCATTGTGATCTGTCACTACAGTGAATTTTTTTTCCATACAGATAAGGCTGAAGTTTCTGCAGTGCCTACACTATGGCTAGACATTCCTTTTCTACAGCTGCAAATCATTCCTCCCTGGGTTGGAGCCTATGACTGAGATAAACCACTGGGTGCTCTTCTCCCTTTGAAGAAATCTGGTTAAGTACAGCCCCAACCCCATGGTTCAAAGCATCCACCTGCACACCAAATTATTTGTTGTAATCTGGACTGGCTTACACAGGGGGTCCTCCCAAAGCTTCTTTAAGCTTCTGGAATGCCTGCTCACCTTCTGTAGTCCACAATACCTTATCTGCCCTGTTCTTCCTTGTCAGGTCTGTGAGGGGAGCAGCTATGGACTATAACTGGGGACAAACTTTCTGTAGTACCCAGCTGTCCCTAAGAATGTCCTCATCTGCTTTTTGGTAACAGGTGGAGGCCATGCCTGAATGGCTTCCACTTTGGCAGGTTCCGGCCTTATCTTACCACTCCCCACTCTATGCCCAGGTAGAAGACCTCTGCCATATGCACCTGACATTTGCTTGGCTTAATGGTCAACCCTGCCCTCTGTAGTTTCCCCAGCACCTCCCTGACATGTTGAAGGTACTCTTGCCAGGAATGGCTGTAGATGGTAATAGCATCTAGGTAAGCAAGGGCAAACCCTCCTGCTCCTGCTAGGATATGATCTACCAGCCTTTGGAAAGTTGCTGGGGCATTTTTCATCCCAAAGGGCATCTTTGTGAACTCATACAAGCCAAAAGGAGTCACAAAGGCTGACCTCTCTCTAGCACTAGGAGTCAAGGGCACCTGCCAGTAACCCTTGGTAAGATCAGTGGTGGTAAGATACTTAGCCCCACCCATCTGCTCTAAGGCCTCATCCGACCTAGGCATGGGGTAAGCATCTGGCTCTGTGTGGCTATTTAATTTCCTGTAGTCCACACAGAATCTGGTGCTGCCATCCTTATTTGGCACCAGCACCACTGGGGAGGCCCAGGGACTGTTGGACTCTTGAATTACCCTAGTTCCAACATCTCCTGTATCTCCTCCCTCAGAGTCTTTTTGACTCTCTCAGGCACCCTATAAGGGGCCTGCCTAATAGGCCTTTGGGGTCCTGTATCCACCTGGTGCTGCACCAGGTGGGTGCACCCTGGTTTCCCAGTGAGCATGCCCCCAAACTCCTATAACACTGCTCGGATTTCTCAAACCGGGATAGGGGATATTTGCTGGGACATTGCTACCCCTTCCACTGAGGTGTCAGTCCGAGCCTCACTGAGGAGATCAGTAACCAGATCTCCCTCAGACTCCTCCTGGAGTTCACTGCAAATACTCATACAAGGGCCTTCCTATCATGATAAAGTTTCATCATGTTAACATGGTACAATTTGTGCTCCTTCCTCCTGCAAAGCAGTTCCACCATGTAGTTAACATCACTTACCTTTCTTACCACCTTGTAGGGTCCCTCCCTAGCTGCTTGCACTTGTGTCTGACAGGAATGAGAACCATTACCTACTGCCTTACAGCATACTCTCTAGCTCGAGCATTTCAGTCATACCATACCTTGTTCTGTTGTTAGGCTTTTGCCAGGTTCTCATGGGTCAAACCCATGAGTTCCCTGAGTCTTGTCCTAAGGTTTAGGACATATGCCACAAAAGACTCCTTGTGAGGTTCACACTCACCTTTCCACTCATCACGGATTAAATCTAGAGGTCCCCTCACCCTATGCCCATACAACTCAAAGAGTGAAAAACCTGTGGATTCATGGGGGAACCTCTCTGTAAGAAACAACAGATGGGGCAAATATTTGTCCCACTCCCTCTTAATCTGGTCTGTAAATGCCTGTAGCATGGACTTGATTGTAGAGTTTAACCTCTCAACAAGACCATTAGTCTGGGGATGGTGGGGGTGGTCTTCAGGTGCTTCACCCCACAGTACTTCCACAAACAAGCCAGCAGGTCTGACATGAAATTGGCACCTCTGTCAGTCAGTATTTCTTTTGGGAAAAGTACCCTGCTGAAAATCTCTAACAAAGCATTTGCCACCTTTTCTGCCTGAATGGAGGACAAAACCACTGCCTCAGAGTATCTTGTAGCATAATCTACCACCACTAGGATATACTTTTTCCCTGTGGAACTTGGGGTACTCAGAGGCCCCACAATATCCATAGCTACCCTCTAAAATGGCTCCTCAATCACAGACAAAGGCATCAAAGGAGCTATCACATTGTCTCCTGCCTTGCCCACCTTTTGGCACTAGTCACAGGTCCTGCAGTACCCTGTTACATCTCTGGAAATTCCAGGCCAGTAGAAGTTCTGCATAATACATCTCTTTGTACGTTTTATGCCCATATGACCTGCAAAGGGAATATCATGGGCTATGACTAGAAGCAACAGATGATAGGACCTAGGCACTACCAACTGCTTTACCCTCTCACCTTCTATTCCTCCCTTAGGGGTCCACTCTCTATACAGTAACCCTTTGTCCCAGTATACTGATTTCCCCTTCCCTTGAGAATCAGGTGCCTCACTAGCTACCTGCCTCAGGCCTTGCAAATGTAGGGTCTGAGATCTGAGCCTGTCTCAGCTCTCTCTCTCTTGGTAACCCTCCCCAGCTCCCCTTCAACAGGAAGTCTGGTATCCTTTGACAGTGGTGCCTCACTGTCAGCCTGGGTACTACTACTCACCTCTAGCTTTGCAGTCATTCTGTCCAAGGGAACATCAGTACTCACAAGCAGGTGTGGCTCACCTTCAGTCTCACTGCTACAGAGTAGCTCCCTCCCTGAAGTAACCACCTCACTAGTCCTGGCTGCAAGTATGCAGTCTGTCTGGGTCTCCCCCAGGCTAACAGACCCACATGCTTGTCTCAAAGCCTGACTGCCTGTAACTGCACAAACACATTGTACTGCCACATCACAATCCTTCCCTATCAGGACATCTGCAGGATGGTAGTTCGGTACCCCTGTTGTCTCAAGACAACCTACTATTGGCATTTTGTCTTTCCCACTTACTGGCTCTCTCACCTTTTGTTCCCCACCTTGCCTCCATGGACATCTGCATGCCACATGGTCCCACTGGTCGCATTAAAAACATTTAACCCTAGGTCATGGACGTGTACCTGGACTAGTGGCTTCCCCTACTACTGGCAGATTCTGTTGGGGCAGTCTGGGCTGCCCACCATGGGTTCCTTTAAACCCATGGGCAGTACTGGGGGTCCCTTTCTTGTGCAGGGATGCCCTGCTTGCTAGGTATAGGTCTCCCTTCTTCCCCAACCCCTCTGAAGTAACACATTTTCTATCAGCTAACCAGATTCTCATGTCCTCAGGCAAAGTGCTAAGGGCTTGTTCCCTCACTGAAAGGTCTGATAGCACTTCAGAAGTGGTGACCTGACATCCACTCACCCACCTATGAAAATAAGTGCTCAGTTCAGCAACATATTCACACACACTTTCATCTGCCTTGCGTCTGTGCTCATGAAACTTTTTCCTATACGTTTCAGGTGTTAGCTTAAAACAGTCTAACAAGCAATCCTTAACAGCAGTATGATCAAAACATACACAATCAGTTAATTTAGACAACACAGTTACAGCTTTACCATGGAGTAAGGGGGTCAGGAACCTTACCCAGAGCCTTTGGTCACACATGCCACAGGGATGTGTAAGGCAAAGTCATTTTCAATCATACTGTTTACATGCCCTCTCAAACATATGAATGAAGCTATCAAAACTATCCCCATCTGTAAACTGTGGAAGAAATTTACTGACCTTTTTTCCTTCTGGGGTCCAGTTACTCCCTTCCCCATTACCTCCATGATTCTGTTGAAGAGTCAGCATCTCCTTTTCATGCTGCCTCTGCCGCTCTTTTTCCAGAGCTTCCATTTCTAAACGCCTGGCATCCAACTCAAGTCTCTTTAGCTCCAGATGGATTTTTAAGTCCTCTACACAAAGGTTGAGCTGTCCATTCCCTGAGTGTTGTACATCTCCATGGTCAGTCTGATTGTCCTCCTGGTTGCTGTTTCCTGATGCAGTTGTGACCAAAGCTGCAATCATGTCTGCCTTAGTCAGGTTTCCCTGCACCAGTCCTTTAGCCTGGCACATCTCAGCCAACTGGCTCCTTGTCAGCTTTCCATACTCTTCTGCTGACATGCTTGCCTGCTCTCCCTGACTAACCAAGCTTACAAAAGAAATAAAACAATTGTGATCCGATCTCTGAATATTCACTGCGTGGCTAATTTAGCGTACAAAAACACCTTCAGTGATCACTGTACACAAGCTACATGAATTCACTATCCACACCACTACATGCCAATTAGTATGTGCCAACCAATTAATATGTGGTGTGGATATCCCACCACTGCCAAACAATTAATATGTGATGCCCGTGCACTGGCCCAGCAGTCAAGGAACCTCAATCCTCACCACTAACACCAGTGAGGGGCATCCACATTGGGAAGAATAACAAATACACACACAGTAAAGTACAATTTCCCTTAAGGGCACACAGAGATAACAGTCGGTCTGGGGCTGGTTTCTCCCTTTCTCTCCAGATCCCCAATAAGACTCCCCACTGGCACAGCTATAGAGTGGGGTCCTTAGCCAGGGTCCCAAGCCAAGTCCTCCTAGCACTCTCTCTGTCCAACCAGTGCTTTGTGTCCCTGCCCAAGTAGCTGACACACACACACAGACACACACACACACACACACACACACACACACACACACACACACACACACACACACACACACACATGCACACACTTTGAGATATGATTTATATACAACCACACAGACACCTTCTGTCCAGGCTATAGGGTAGTAATCACTGCCACCAGGACACTTACTTATCAGCTACTAAAAACACCCTTATCAAAGGGTGTCCAATTATTACTGTGCAATATTATTATCCAACTGGTAAGTATGACTGAATAGCATGACTATTGGAGTGGCTTTATACAGTATCACTATATACATGCAATGTACTCTAGAGCTTAAATTATCTCTACACAAAACAGCCACAGTTGAAAGGTTTAAAAATATTTAATAATAAATAATAAAAGCACAAGACAATTCTTCTTACTACAGAATGCTAGTCAAGAGTTCAGAGATCACAGGAAAATGCTTAAAATAATACAGTAGAATAGTTCTGACATCAATACAGAGAAAACAACTAGTCTTCTTCTTCTTTCGTTTTTTTCTTGGTTAGGGGGTCGCCACAGCGGGTCACCTGTCCGCTCATGATTGGCAGTGAAGTTTTACGGTGTCGAGTTGCCAGCCCGGTGCCCAACCTACCACAGAAGGCACACACATGCACGCACTCACACCTAGGGCCAATTTAGAGTGTCCAAGCCACCTACAGCATGTCTTTGGGATGTGGGAGGAAACCGGAGCACCCGGAGGAAACCCACGTGACCACAGGGAGGACATGCAGACTCTGCACAGAAGGCACTCCAGCCGAGGATTGAACCGGAGAACCTCTTGCTGTGAGGTGGCAATGCTAACTGCTGCACCACCGTGGCCGCCCTAGAAAACAACTAGTCTAATCTTCCTATTTCCTAGCTATATCTAAGAGCAAACAGTTCTAAAATAAACTTGCATATAGAGCAGAGCAGTCCTGGTGGTGATGTCAGTTCTGAAAACAAATGCAAAATGCTCTGAGTCTCTCTGTCCTTAAATTGATAACACAGTACTACTGAATCATTTCAGATTACATCATTTTATTTCTGGTTCCCAGGCTAACAGAAACTCAGAGTTTAGCAGCCCTTTTGATCTTGTACCTAGTCAGGAAGCTACAGCAATAAAAGACATTATACATGCAAATTCTAGCAACTAACTCTAGTCTCAAAACAAAGGAAAGAATCTGCTGGTTCAGACACCATGCCCTGAGATCAAAAACAGTCATAAAATGCTTGACTTATCAACTTTCTTACAGCAGAGTGCACTGTTGTTACATTTTTGAAGTTCAACGTTTAACACCATTTTCTTCCATTTAAGAGACTTATATTAATATTTACAAATGACAGAATTATCTACAAAATTCTATCTAGCTAGTCTGGCAGCCTTCACATATCTTCACAGATATAAGATGAGGTATATGCTTTAGAGTTCATCCAGCATTTTAACACAGTCAACAAAATTGACTGCTGCATACTATCATAACATATTTGTTATTTTAATAAGGATTGGGTTGGGAGGGTGGCCTAATGGTTAAGGTGTTTGCCTTACAAACACAAGGTGCAGGGTTTGAGTCTCATAAGGGATAATTGGCTAGGCTTAAAATGGCTCGCAAGGGCAGTTAGCCTAGTACTAATCTATGAACCTATGAACCTATTTTGGCAGCGCTTAGCATCCCACATCCCAGTCCAACCTATCAAGATTCAGCCTTTTGAATGGAGAAAATCAGTAATTTATTTTTACCATTTGTGAGGTTTCAGTGGTAATATACATGGAGAAGAGAGGAAATGGAGACTCACAATGTGTTCTCCTCATGGCAATCCAAGTAGAAATTTATTTTTTCCTGCATGCAGACACACACACACACACACACACACACACACACACACACACACGCGCGCGCTCTGTCCTCTATGGCTACAAATGAACTGCCTCCAGTCTCTGCCACTCGTTCTTTCAGCACCACCTTATTCCTAAATCTTCTCCTATAAAATGGAGAAACATCACTAGGCACTGCAGCCTGTGTAGTGCATCTGGCCCTACAGTGGCTTAAGTTCCTTCCAGTCTGGTTTGGTAACACTGGGAATGGCAAACTTACAACTGCACTGGCAGGCTACATTGCCCTAATATGTATTAAGGGACCTACCATGGCAACAGGAAGAGGTTATAACATCCCAAGTTTTCCAATAATGTTATGATTCCATGAGCTACACACCAAGCACTGTTTGTATTCCCTACATTCTTCATCATACATCCTCATCAGTCCACCCTTAAGTTTCTTCTTTTTGTGTAAAAATCTCTTGTATATAACTGTGGAGAAAGAGAGAGGGGAATGGTTTTATTTATATTTATTCATTTTCATAAATATGTGGCTTTTATTTCATTTATTTATTTATTTTACATTTGTTTACTGGGGTGGTCCAACTGGGATAGTGCCCATTTTCAGCGGTGGCCCGGGGAGAAAAGCTCCAGCCTAAGTTTACATATAAAATTATCACATCAAGTAATAGAAATTATAGACAAAATTGACAAAAAAATGAGTGTTAAAACATTTACAAGATAAAAATGTAAAAACAAAAATATATACAAAGTAACAAATAGAACAAGACTTTAAACACTTGAATACAGACAAATATATGGTTTAACTTATATACGTGGAGAAACATAACATTAGTTAGGAAATTAAGTAGAGAGAATCATTTAGGCAAAATAGTGCATAGTTAGTAATACTTACATGGTGAGAGTTGCAGCTAGGAATGTAACTACTTATAGAGAAGTAATGCTGTTAGAAGGGATATGTTAACAGAGTTAGTACATATAACCAACTTGTATAAGTAATGCTTAGTTAATAATTAACCTGGAGTGTTACATGTGCAAAGCCAGGATTCAAATAAGTGCCTTTTGAGAGATATTTTGAAATGATTAAGATTGCTTATGGATCTAATACTATGTGAAAGGGTATTCCAACTTTTAGCAACAAAGTTAGAGTAAAATGAGTTGCCTGCTCTATTGGATACTTTGGTTACTTGGATTAAGTCTTTGTTAGGTGATTGAAGCATATGAATGTTAGAGTAGGGTTGTATCAGATATTTTAGGGAAGGTACGTTGTCAGGATTGTGCATTATTTTGTGAGCCATTATTAACTGGTTGTAGTTCATAACATGAGGTAGTCCCAACCAAGAAAGACTTTTTAGGCATTGACAGTGATGGGCTGAATGTGAGGAATCTGTTCTAAATTTGGCAATGTTATTGTAACATGATTGTAATTTACTTAGTTCTGACTTTTTGAGGTTGGTAAGTATGGGGGAGATATATAAGAATGAGGAGAGAAGGTGGGTTCTAGCTATGGCTCTTCTTGCAGCGTCTGTTAAAATTTTTTTGTTTAGATACATTGTTCCCATTTTCTTAGGAACCTTTTTGATTGTGTTAGAAATGTATATGTCAGATTTTAGTCTGTTGTCAATTACGGTGCCTAATAGTTTTGTTTGGGAATCTGGGAAAATCCTAGTATTATTACCGGCAGTGATATAAAAGTTAGCTGGGTTAAAATATAAAAGTTAGCTTTGACCCATAACAGTTTATTTTCAGCAACTAACTACTTACAGTAATGTAGTATAGCAAATGGGATAAAGTGAAATGCAATATGAAGCATGCATAAGTGCCAGTTTCATTAATTCATTCACTAATTTAACCAGCTTAATCAAATTAAGAAAAAAGAAACCAGAGCTATTACCAGCAGTCAGTGAGTGCAAGACTAATCCTGCATAAGATACCAGCCTACAGCAGGATACAGACAGACAGAAAGACATACAAACACCAACCCATCCCCCCACATACACATACTTACACACATGCCTATGCACATATTTGCAAATATGTGCATGTACATACCATCTCATATACACACACATACACCTACTGAAGAATCACCATCTCAATTTCCCAGTATACTTTGGGGTGTGGGAGGAAACTGAAGCCCCTTGTGAAAACCCATGTGGACACACGGATGACATGCAGTCTCCATACAGAAAGCACTCCAGCCAGGAAAGAAACCAGAAAACTAGTGCTGTGACATGGTAACATTACAGCTACTGTAGTCACCCTACTGCTACAGTATTACCTTACTGTATTATATGGTTATGTGTACTGTTAGCTGTATTGAAAACATGCATATAAGGTACTGTTTAACTGTACAAACCAAAAAGAATCACTGTTCCAATGTTCACCAAAACACCAAAATACAGAACAGATGGAAGAGGCACAAATCCGTAATCCACACAAATTCCTTTATTAAAACGACTCTTCAGTCCAATAAAACGCAGAAACAATAAGTTTGACTATACAGTCCACTAACGCGATTACACCAGCACTGCGTTTTCGTTTAAACCACTTCATCAGATGGAGACAAATGCATACCTACAAAAAAAACCACTCCTTATATATTCATCAAAATAATTAAACAATTAGTTAATTAAAGGGAACAAGATACTTAAACATTTAAAGGGGTAAGACTTATAATGCATATAACACATACATTAAAATATATTATAATGGATTCCCCCCACACTGACCTGATACATTAATGGATTAATAAATTAATATTATTATCAAAATTTAATAAAAACTTTATAATAACTTAATCTAATAAAACAAACTAAATTATTTAATACAACCAGCTAAAGCATTACAGCTTGTGGTATCCTATACTACCAACACTAATGTAAACTGATTTTAATACACATTTAAAATAAGATAAATATAGAAAAAAATAATAGATAAAAAAACATAAAATGAAAAACACTTAAAGCTTAGCTGATCTCAGCTTGAGTACAGGTGCTAAAGATATGGCATCATTTAGACCTGGAGGTTTATTCGCCTCCAAGGAAAGCTGCCACAACAGCTCTTTATACTCAATCGAAGTTTCCCATAGCCCACCTCTTACATCCTTTTCCACTACTTCCAACACAAAGAAGCTAAATTTAGCTTCCTGGCAAATTAATTTATGTCGGTATAAAGCATTATTAGTACATTTTGTTTTTATATCATAGTAATGCTCATAAATTCTATTTTTTAACTTTCTTTCCGATTTCCCTATATAAAATGCATCACAATGATCACACAAACCTAAATAAACTATCCCAGAGGTGTGACAGTTCGCAAAATATTTGCTCTGGATCAGTCTGTCCCTGCTCTCTAAAAAAAATTGTTTGCTTAGTACAAATACATGGGCATTGGGAACACCTTCCACATTTAAAGGTTCCTAGTTTCCCTTCCTTAACTTTTTTCATACCATATTTACCCTCCAGAATAGTCTTTAAGCTTTTGCCCCTTCTATATGTACATTTCAAAGGTTCTTCAAAGATACATTTCAAATCCGAAATCTGACCAAACCTACACCATTCTTCTTCCAAAATCTTCCTAATTCTAGGTGCACTACCATTATAATCAACTACAAAATTGCCTGTACCCTCACTGTTAAGCTTTGTAGATTTCATCTCATTCAAGACAAAATTTGAACCCAAAATGGGTTTAAATTTGTCATATCTACCTTCCCTAACTTCTGTTTCTATAGGCTCAATAAGATCTTTAGGGTAGCCTTGATCCATAAACATATTGTGCAAAATCTTACATTCATCCTCAAAATCACTCTCCCTTGATGTCATACGGCTACCCCTCACATATTGTCCCTTAACAATACCTTTTTTATGATGGTAAGGGTGAGCACTGTTAAAAGCCAAATAAGAATTCAAAAATGTTGGCTTTCTAAAAATCTTAGAATAAAAACAACCATCACTTTTGCCTATAGTAATATCCAAATAATTAAAAAATTCTTTATCCTTATTATAAGTAAATTTTAAAAAATCAGTGGACTCTGAGATATACTTAAAAAATTCTAAAAATTCATCCATCGTGCCCACCCATAAAAAGCACATATCATCCAAGAAACGCTTGTAAAATTTCCAATTATGGGCATATTTTGAATTAATAATAAATTTTTCTTCCCAAGCTGTTAAAATAATATTAACATATGTGGGGGCACATCTTGCACCCATCCCTACTCCCTGAATCTGCTTAGAAAATTCTCCCTCATAATGAATAAAGTTGTTTAAAACTAATTCCATAAAAACTAGGATCAAATAAAATTCATTATTATTAAATTTACCATAATTTATCAGGGCTTCTTCAAACCACATCATCCCCTCATTATGGGGTATAGATGAAAAAAGGTCCACTATATCAATAGTTATAAAAGTAATATTGTCATCATACAAATCCTGAGTTATACTACATAAAGGTCCCAAGAGTCTTTAACAGTCCCCTGGCCTCCCATAGATAAAGACTTTAGCTTTACATCCAACCATCTCGCCAGTGGTGCAGTAACTGAGCCCTCCGAAGCAACAATAGGTCTCAAAGGGGGGTCTTCCAAGTCTTTATGTACTTTTGGTATCCCAAACCATGCATATAAGGTACTGTTTAACTGTGTTGGAGTGTACACCACATTGGTGCATATAAGGTACTGTTTAACTGGGGTGGTGCATACACCACACTGGTGCATATAAGGTACTGTTTCACTGGGGTGGTGCATACACCACACCAGTGCATATAAGATACTGTGTAACTGGTGTGGTGTGTACACAGCACTGGTGCATGTAAGATGTAGTTTAACTGTGGTGGTGTGGACACCAGAGTGGTCCATATAAGCTGCTGTTTAACTGAGGTGGTGCATATAAGGTGCTGTTTAACTGGGGTGGTGAGTACACCACACCAGCGTCTATAAGGTACTGTTTAACTGGGGTAGTGCATACACCACATCTGTGCATATAAGGTACTGTTTAAGTCAGGTGGTGTGTACGCCACCCCAGTGCATATAAGGTACTGTTTAACTGGTGTGCTATACACCAGTGCATATAAGGTACCGTTCAACTGATGTGGTGTACACTACTGCTCTTCTATAGGGGTCAGATGTATTATTACAGCCAATTAGAAATGCTTGTTGAGTTTTGATTACTTATTTATTTATTTATTTATATAATTTTGAGTAAGGAATGCACTCTACTTCTGCCTGCCATTTATCAGCCAGTGTGTACAGTTCTAATATTTTAATCTTCCCTGAAGAACTTGTAATTTTTGTGACTTTGAGCACAACTCATGTTTGTATGTCTTGCAATGGAGTGGAATCGCATCCAAAATTAATTCTTTGCTTCATGCTTGCTGCTTGCCATGACAAGATCCGTTTCTCTATACCCTAAATTGGATAAAGTGGGTACTTAAAAATGAATGAAGGTAAATGCAACAGCACTGCAGCCATTAAAGAAACAGCAAGCAAAATTAAAAGTCATTGCCCTAACAATCATTAAAGAGTCAAACATTCAAAACATCATTCAGTCTGTTATCAGAGCAGGCCCCATTGGTAACCATTTGAAATGCTGGGACCCACATGATAGTGCCTTGAAATACAGAGACTGAATAGCAGAAAAAAACATACTATACAAAGTCTAAGATGGCCATGTGTCAGAATATTCCCTTTTCCCTGCGATATGGCGATCTCATGTCTACAACTGCAGAAACAGATTTAAGGATGGTAGTACATAGGAACACACACAGTTTTTCGAAGTATTTCATTGCAAAATGCAATCAGCAAGCACTCTTCAGGTATCACTGACCTTTAGAATAATATGAACTCAGCATAAAACCACAAAATGATGCAAAGCAAGGGGTGTACTTTTAAACACCGGAATTCCATAATACCGAAGACCACAATACCAAGATGAAAATAAGAAAATTTAGAATGCCGAACCACATCTTTTTTTTCCCAGGGCAAGAAAACACTTGCCCAGAGTGGGGAATAATGCCCTTTTCCCCAATGTAGTGTGATCCCATAGTTGATATATTTAGTTGGGGGTGTGTGGGGGAGCGTAGTGTAGTTTTGGGCAAGTGTCTTTTTTTGACAGGAACCTCAGAAGATTATTCTTCACAGGAAGACAGTCTGATTAGGTGGAAAATGATGATGCAGGAATCTTCCTCCTCACAAAACATATGTTTTTAAAAAAGTCTTTATGCTGAGAAGTGTTATTCCTTTTAGAAAGAACTGCTACTTATGTAGCCGGTGATGGCCTGTCTCAACACCCACTAGTTAATTTGTCAGTGCCGTTTTCATGTTTCTGCATGGTATTTGCAACAATATTTAAAAGAGGGTTTCATTGCTGTTTACCTTTTATTTTTTTTCCACCAGGTCTTACCACCCTTAAGTCTGGCCTGTGTCACCCCTGTCCTTACACCAGTCCCCTAATTATGTATCCCTATTACCACTCAGTTTTCTGTTGGAGATGAGTCCTTCCAGGACTGCAGGGGTGGAAAATCTGGAGTCAAGCATTTGTAGTCATTAGTAGTTATAGAGTATACTTTTTTTCTTTTCTGGTACCTTTCAGGTCTTGCATACAGTGCTATGAAACAGATTCAGATTAAGCGGACAGATGCTATAATCCCTGCATAATTCACTAAGGGTGCCAGGACTAATGAGTAGCTTGAACCATGTAGACTGCATTACCTCAGGCATCTGTGAAGTGTCAAACTTTCCAGATATAGATTACAAGTCAAGTTTAACTGTAATTCTAAAGAAATAGTATATTTGGCTAGGTGTATGTGTTGTCCTGCCTTCTATGTTGGCAAGATGGAGCGGAGGCTCCGTGACAGAATATATGAGCATATTTATGCCATAAGCCATAAGAAGGCAGACAATGCCCTAGCCAAACACATTGCTTTGTTCAGTAACCATTATTTTAAATGTTTGGTTATTGATAGTATATCTAAGAGCTTTAGAGGTGGTCCATATGCACTTAGACTATATGAACTGGAATTAAAATGGCAAATCAGGTTAAATGCATGCAATGTACCCAGTTTAAATGATGCAATTTCTATCAGCAGGTTGTTGAGACTAAAGAGTTTAGATAGATAATGTAGAAATAAGTCATTTATTGTGTCTTATTTATTCCTTGAGTATCATCATCTTCTTTCGGCTGTTCCCGTTAGGGGTCACCACAGCGGATCATCTGTTTCCATTTCTTCCTGTCCTCTGCATCTTGCTCTTTCACACCAACCGCCTGCATGTCCTCTCTCACCACATCCATAAACCTCATCTTAGGCCTTCCTCTTTTCCTCTTACCTGGCAGCTCCATCCTTAGCATCCTTTTCCCAATATACCCAGCATCCCTCCTCAGCACATGTCCAAACCAACACAATCTCGCCTCTCTTGCTTTGTCTCCAAACTGTCCAACCTGAGCTGACCCTCTAATATACTGATTCCTAATCCTGTCCATCCTAGTCACACCCAGTGCAAATCTTAACATCTTTAACTCTGCCACATCCAGCTCTGACTCCTGCCTTTTCGACAATGCTACCGTCTCCAACCCATATAACATAGCTGGTCTCACTACCCTCTTGTAGACCTTCCCTTTCACTCTTATTGGTACCCGTCTGTCATAAATCACTCCTGACACTCTTCTCCACCCATTCCACCCTGCCTGTACTCTCTTCTTCACCTCTCTTCCACACTCACCATTACTCTGAACTGTTGATCCCAAGTACTTAAACTCATCCACTTTTACCAACTCTACTCCCTGCATCCTCACCATTCCCCTACCCTCCCCCTCATTTACAAACATATATTCTCTTTTAGCCCTGCTGACCTTCATTCCTCTCCTCTCTAAAGCATATCTCCACCTCTCCAGGGTCTCCTCAACCTGGTCCCTACTCTCATTACATATCACAATGTCATCTGCAAATATCATAGTCCACAGGGCCTCCTGTCTAATCTCATCTGTCAACCTGTCCATCACCACTGCAAATAAGAAAGGGCTCAGAGCTGATCCTTGATGTAATCCCACCTCCACCTTAAACATAACTGTCACTCCCACCGCAGTCCTCACCAATGTCACACTACCCTTGTACATATCCTGTACCACTCTTACATACTTCTCTGCCACTCCCGACTTCCTCATACAATACCACAACTCCTCTCTAGGCACCCTGTCATATGCTTTCTCTAAGTCCACAAAGACACAATGCAACTCCTTCTGACCTTCTCTGTATTTCTCCAACAATACTCTCAGAGCAAATATTGCATCTGTAGTGCTCTTTCCTGGCATGAAACCAAGCTGCTGATCACTAATCATCACCTCCCTTCTTAACCTAGCTTCCACTACTCTTTCCCATAACTTCAAGCTGTGACTGATCAATTTTATCCCTCTGTAGTTACTGCAGCTCTGCACATCACCCTTATTCTTAAAGATAGGTACCAAAACACTTTTTCTCCACTCCTCAAGCATCCTCTGATTTTCCAAAATTTCATTAAACAATCTGGTTAAAAATTCCACTGCCATTTCTCCTAAGCACCTCCATGCTTCCACTGGTATGTCATCTGGGCCAACAGCCTTTCCATTCTTTATCCTCTTCATAGCTGTCCTTACTTCCTCCTTGCTAATCTGCTTCACTTCCTGATTCACTATCCCCACATCATCCAACCTTCTCTCTCTCTCTCATTCTCTTCATTCATCAGCCCTTCAAAGTACTCTTTCCATCTACTCAACACACTCTCCTCACTTGTGAGTACGGTTCCCTCACTATCCTTTATCACCCTTACCTGCTGCACATCTTTCCCAGCTCTATCCCTCTGTCTAGCCAATCGGTACAGGTCCTTTTCTCCCTCTTTAGTGTCCAATCTCTCATACAACTCTCTATATGCCTTATCCTTAGCCTTCGCCACCTCTCTCTTTGCCATGCGCCTCATCTCCTTATACTCATGTCTATTTTCTTCATCTCTTTGACAATCCCACTTCTTCTTCACCAGCCTCTTCCTCTGTATACTCTCCTGTACTTCCTCATTCCACCACCATGTCTCCTTGCCCTCCTTCCTCTCTCCAGATGTCACACCAAGCACCTTCCTAACAGTCTCTCTTACTAGCTCTGCTGTAGTTACCCAACTATTCGGTAACTCTTCATTGCCTCCCAGTGCCTGTCTTAACTCTTCCCTGAACTCCACCTCACAATCACCCTTTTTTAACTTCCACCATTTAACCCATGGCACTGCTTTCACACTCCTCCTCTGCTTCTTGATCACCAACATCATCCTGCAGACCACCATTCTATGCTGCTTAACTACACTTTTCCCAGTCACCACTTTACAGTCTCCAATCTCCTTCAGACTGGCCCTCCTACATAGGATATAATCCACTTGTGTGCATCTTCCTCCACTCTTGTACGTCACCCTATGCTCCTCCCTCTTCTTAAAATATGTATTTGCGGAGAACTTATTTATTCCTTGAGTATGAAAGATTATAATTGTCATATTAGTTTATTCACTTGTTAGTGACAGGTTACTTTAAGAGGTTAAGGTGTTTTAATTGTTTAATTAGCACCTTAATTTTTGCGCCTTTTTGTGGTGTTTTTATTATTTAAATGAGCTGGTGTGTTCTTTTTGTATTCTGATGAAGGCTGTGTTTTATCAGTCGAAAAGCGCTTAAATTATTAAACGGAGTTGGTTGCCAGTACCGTTTGGGCTTTCTTTGTGTTTACTAAGTTTGTTTGTCATTTTGGAGTTTAATAATTCACTAAGGGTGCCAGGACTAATGAGCAACTTGAACCATGTAGACTGCATTACCCCAGGTATCTGTGAAGTGTCACTTTTCATAGCAGCTGAAACCCCACCCCTACAGTGAGACTACAGACTAGTGGACATGCAGTCTCATCCCACTGGACAATGCACTGATGCTGAGTGTACTTGTTAGACATGGGCCACCAACAGAGTAACAGGATGTCCTTCCTGTACCATGCTACAGAACCAGCTTTCATTCATGTTCATTCATAGCTTTAATTGTAAAATAAAATGTGCTTTTTGGTTGTATTATTTTCTATACAAGTTCCAGCATATTGTGATTTAATAAATACTGCATTCTTTCAATATTTTCAGTTTGAGGCAAAATATAAAATTCTTACCTTTGTTACTGGAAGATCAGAAGGCTGTGGTTTCTATTCCCATCAGACTCTTTAGGTTGAATTCTAGTACCTCACACTGCAGAACAGCCTGGGGCATGGGAGGATGGGGGGATTGAATGCACTTCTGGCTTGCCAAATATTAGACAACATGTGAAACTGAGGTCCTATCTGCCTGTTCTAGGGGGTAGCTCAAGCAGATATAAGGGGCCACAGTGTTTTGCAAAATGAAATAGTGGTGAACCTCTCTGGAAACAAATTTAAACCATATAGAATTGATTCAGAGAATTACATCATTCCATAAAGATGAAAATATGGGTCTAGACAGAGTCTTACTTTCTGTAAGTTGTAAGCACATAAGGCATTTTTTCTGTCTGCATAATCATAGCCATATGTAGTACAACTACATGGGATAAGAAAAAAAACTGGAATTTCATCTTCCACAAATAATATTTCATCACCACAAAAATTCCATGCAGACTAGAGTGTACAGTCTTCCAAATGATGTCAGCATAATATCTACAAATTAAGGATATGTAGCAAATCACAGACAAACCATATTCATCTTTCAGTTATCAGTATCCAAAAAGAATCAGTATATGGAGAGCCAACAAAAAAAATTGCCTGTGTTTTTATAAGATCACTACAGATGTTTCTTAAATCTTAACTTTGTTCTGTGAATTTAAGGTTATAGTCTTAGCACAACTCAGATCTTTTATAACAAACATACCAGAATACATTGCATGCATGTGTCAGATTTAGTTTCTTCCTTGGAATACAGTACACTAATATACAGAATATGATTTTGGAAGCAGTCGTCTTTCAGTCAGTTTTTCAAGAGTGTGCAGTTCATGTAAAACAACACTTGCCTTCCATTTGCCTCCATACTTTCTCACACTATATACTTACGTTTTTCAATTACTCTGCTATGTATACCATGATATCACCCCTTGTAAACAATACAAGTATTTATTTGTTTTACTATTAAATTGTAAAAGTTGTTTTTGATTGGTATAAATCTTCAATTTTAATTTTTCCTACATCCTTTTAGCTTTACACACTGATCACTGCATTCACACAGCTTATTTGTTATTTGCTAATGCTCTGATTATTATAGGTTTAATCACTGTATGGTATTTTTTATTTTAGCTAATTGTACACACCTTATCTTTTGGCTTACGAGGGGGCTGAAAGGTTTTGTAGGATTTTTCATGTATCTAGTTAATCTAGATTATCTCCAGATCACCACAGCCCACAGACTGATGTTTCAACCTACAAAGTGCCCTGCACTAACCAACATCCTTCAATCTTATACCCCTCACAGAACTCTCAGATCTGCTCACCAAAACCTAATTATTTATTTATTTATATATTTATTCCAGTTTGATGACTGGGAAGGTCCACTGGGCTTGGGGGGGGGGGGCGTTTTCAGTGGAGGCCCAGGGAGAAAAGCTTCACAACACAAAGTTTACTTACATGAATAATTTCAAAGACAGTTTGCATTACAAACAACAGGTTGCATTCAAAAAAAGAAAAAAACAAACAATTACAGTTTTGTTCAGGAGAAAAAGACAGGTATATAGCATAATAGCTAGATTTTACTGTTTAGTTACATATATGATCTATATTTGAGAGTGAGGTTAGGAAGGTAAGAAGGTTAGCCAGGAGTAAAGGGGGAGGAGAGATTGAGAGGTATGGGCTGAAGAGTACAGTTGCATTTCCTGTTTAGATAGAGGTAGAAATGAAGTTGAGTTTTAAAAGTTATTAAGGTTGTCACAAGGTCCTCAATGTGGAGGGCAGAGCATTCCATTTTTTAGCTAGGGAAAAGGATAAGAGAAGCTGACCAACTGGGCGCTTGGGTTTTTGAACGGTGATCAGGTTTTGGTGGGTAGATCTAAGGGATCTGAGAGGGGTATATGGTTGTAGTATATTGGATAGTGCAGGGCAGTTAGTGGGTTGGAACAATAATTTGTGGGTTGTGGTGATTTGAAGAAAGTCAAGTTGATTGGGGAGTTCAAGCCAGTTTAATGAGTGAAGGGAGGTGCAGTGATGAGAGGAGGATTTTGCATTGGTGGCGAATCTGGAGATTTTGTTGTAACATACTTCCAGTTTGGAGGAAAGTGTGGAAGATAAATTAGTGAGCAGAGGAGCGCCATACAGTAGAGAGGGAAGGAGACATGTTGTGGCGAGAGTTAGTCTGGTGGTAGGAGAGAGGAAGTGGTTGTTTCTGTAAAGTAGGCCAAGTTTTATGTGTGTTTTGTTGATGTTTAGCTGGATATGAGTGTTAAATTTTAGGTGATCATCAATGGTAACACCAAGAAGTTTAGCGGAGGGTACGACCTTGATAGTGGAGTTATTAAGGCTGGTAATTTGAAGTGAGCTTTTATCAAGAGGGGAGGATTTTGAGGGAGAGAATAGAAAGATCTTAGTTTTGTTGGCATTTAGTGAGAGGTGATTTTGGAGCATCCAGTTTTCAGTGGTTGAGAAGGCAGTTTGCGTCAGAAATTGGAACTCTGTTAGGTTAGTGGTGCAGCAGATCAAAGTGGAATTGTCAGCGTATTGCACAATTTTGGTATTAGGTATGGCTTTGTGGAAGTCATTAATAACGATATTGAATAGCAATGGGCCAAGTATGGAACCTTGGGGTACTCCAGTGGGGGTAGGAAGGAAAGTGGAGGTGGCCTGGCTCCATTTCATGGCTTGGGACCTGTCTGAAAGATAGCTGGAGAACCAGGAAAGAGTTTTTTGAGAAAGGTTGAGATTTGAGAGATGGTTTAGAAGGTGGGTATGGGAGATGGTATCAAAAGCTGTAGATAAGTCCAGCAGAACAGAGGATACCATATTACCAGAGTCACAGGCTAAATTGACAGAATGTAAGAAGGAGAGAAGGGCGGAGTTGGTACTGTGTCCTGGGTGGAAGCCGTGTTGGGTAGGAGAGAGTAGCTGGTGTTTGGTAAGGAATGGCAAGAGCTGCAGGTGGATGCATTTTTCAAGATGTTTGGAGATTGGGGAGAGGATGGCTATGAGACAGATATTGAAGACGTTACAGTTTTTACCACCCTTGTGGAGTGGAAGAATAAATGCAGTACGCCATAGTTTGTGTGCATAGGAATCAAGTAGTGATCTATTGATCAGGATGCTGATAGGCAGAGCAATATCATCTGAGGCTATTTTTAGGAAGGAGGAAGGAATGTTGTCAGGAGCATTGGAGCAAGGCTTTAGTTTAGAGAGAAGTTTCTTTATTAGGTTGGTGGAGACAGGTTTGAGTTCAAAAGAAGGGGGGAGAGGAGGGAGGGGAAGATTGAGCAGGGAGAGGTGGAGGGTTATTGTTGGTAAAGGTCTTGGTTAGCTCAGTGATAGAAGAGGTGAAGAAGGTATTGAATAGTGAGGCAATTTCAAGGTCAGATTTGCTGGTGTCAGGACAGGGGTTGTTTTTTGTACCTGGCCTAAGGAGGGAATTAATAGAGTTCCAGAACTGTTTGGGTTTTTTTGCATGATTTACTTGTAGTTTGATGTAGTAAGACTTTTTATCTCTAATGACTTGTTTTTTGGCTAGGTTTCTCAGCTGTTTATATTTAAGTAAGATTTCTGGCTGTTTATATTGGAGGTAGGCTTTCCAGGTTTTATCCCTTTGTAGCATAATCTTTTTGGTATCTGAGGTGAGCCATGGGGTGGTCTTTGTTTTAACTCTTTTTGTTCTTATTGGAGCTAGGGAGTTGAGGACAGTTACGAATGTTGAATTGAAATAGTCAAAGGCTGCGTCTAATGGTAGAGTTTTTAGGGGGTTCCAGTTAGTTAGCTTAAGGAAGTCAGAGAAAGTAGTAGGGTTAAAGTTAGATAGGTTACGAGTATAAATGTACTGGTGAGAGTGTGGAGACGTGGGTGTAGCTCGAAGGGTGAAGGCAGGGAGGTGGTCTCCTAATGGGTCAGGAATGACACCAGATTTTATGACTTTGTTAGGATCAGATACTAGGATCCAGTCAAGTATGGAGCCTGGGGGGTTGGTTTTGTTAGGTCTAGTAATAGAGTTAGTAAGTTGAGTGAAGTGAAATAGGTTGATTGTTATGGTGGGATTAGGGTTAATGATTTTTTCCCAGTCAATATTTACATCTCCCATAATGTAGGTTTCTATCTTAATATTAGAGGAGGTCCAGTAGAGGATGTCTTCCAGGGTATTGGTGTTGTTACCAGGAGGAATATAGAGGGAAATGACGCAGATGCTTTTATGGTTGTTTATTTTTAGTAGGCCAGTTACAAGTTCAGCATTATTGAAAGAAGGGATGGGATTAGGGTAAGGAGTGATGGACAAGTGGTTGGAGTAGATTAAAGCTACACCACCACCTCTTCTACTTAGGCGATCAGATCGGAGAGAATGAAATCCAGGGGGAAGGAATTCAGAGTCACTTATGTGAGGTTTTAGCCAGGTTTCAGAGATGGCTACAATGTCAGGTAAGTTGTGATTGAGCCAGGCATGAAAGAGGGTTAATTTATTTTTTAAGCTTTGCGCGTTGATGGTGAGGAATTTGAGGTATTTACTGGTGGATTTGTTGTTGGTGATGGGGTGGTTTGTTGGAGAGAAGTTTGGTCCTGGATTGGAGTGAATGTCGCCAGCTAAGCAAAGGTAAGTGAGATGGGGGATGAGTTTATTATGTTTGTACTTAGATAGAAGTGTCTGGTAGTGAATTGGTTTAGGTTTGTAGTATTTGGTAGTGCTTGGGAAAAGTTTTACTTTTAAGAGAAGAATAGGGTGGGAGGGAACTAAAGAGGCAGAGATGTTGTGGAAGTGGGCTGTAAGGAGAGGGTGGGGAGGAAGAGGTGGAGGGTGTAAATGGAAATCAGTATAGGAGGTGGCATAGTAAAGAGGTAGTACAAGAAGGATGAGGATGGATGTAGAGATAAGGATTTTAGGAGGAAGGGTGAGCATGGTAGTTGGAGTCAGTCACAAGTGATATAGAGGAGGGTAATGGGATATTAGGTGGGAGGGGGTGTGGTAGTGAGAGTCAGGTAGGTTGGAGGAAGGGGTGGGTGAAAGGTGTGTGAGGATTGGTTGGAGGAGAGGGAGGGATTGTAGGAGGAGAATAAATGTAGGAGCACTGGGGGTGGGTGGAATTTGGGGGCAGGGTAGGGGAGCGGAGTGAGCCCGAAGGGCGAACGGAGCGGGAAGAGCCAAGATGGCTTGGAAGGACCAGAAAATAATCAATCAGTGACCTGAGGCAGGAAAAGGAGAGCTACTGCTAGGATGCAGGTATTCTGGTTACAAACTTTATTTTTCCAGTTACTAACTTTGGACTTTAAGTTTGGTTAGGGTACACTCTTTAAAGAATTTGCATGAGCGTGTTGTGGTGTAATCTCTGTCAACAAACCCAGTTGTCCTGCTGGTCCGCTTCTGCTATCCTTTTCCTTAGCTAAAAAATGGAATTCTCTTCCTTCTTCTCTAAGGACTTGTGAAAACTTTGAAAACTTTAAAACTCAGCTACAATCCTATCTTTCCTCTAACAGGAAATGCAACTGCACTCTCCCCCTCTTACCTAATAATCACTTCACCCCTTAAACTCCTGACTAACTCTGACTTCACGCTAACCTAACATAAATGTACATATTGTAAATAACAAAATTGTACTATGTAACCAAAGATTTTATGCCTGTTTCTCTTGCATGAAATGAAATTGTAATTGCGTCTTCTTTACTACAATTGTATCTGTGGACATTTTTTGTAACTAAACTATGTAATGTGGAGCTTTTCTCCCCGGGCCTCCACTGAAAATGGGCTCCCTGAGCCCAGTGGACCTCCCCGGTCATCAAACTGGAAATAAATAAAATAATAAATAAATAAGTAAAGATAAAGCAATACATACATACATAAATCTAAGTAATTTCATTTGCATACCATATTGTAGTACTGCAGTGATCTCAAAACTCTTCTTTTCTTATCTATATTTTTTTCACAATGTGACTAAACATTTCAGAGTATGGAAATATTAAAACTGCAATGATCATGAATGATAAGGGGAAAAGCTATAATGAAGAATACTAGACCTAGCCTGCTTATGATATCATCAAATCATTTCCCCAGTGTTCTGATCAGCTTGTACCCAGTTACTGAAAATACCATACCTTTCGTACTTGAATGGTTAGGTGAGTTTACTTAGTTGAAAAAAGCGAATTAATAAGTAAACCCAAGTCCATAACAATATATTATCATTATTGATTATTGTTGATATATTGAATATGCTTCCTTCTTTCTTTTTAAGTGACTTCAGAGTGCTAAGTTTTTCAGTCAAAAACTCCAAGTCATGCATTCCTCATTGCAATCTACTCCAGACTTGCTGGCTTCCAAAAGATGGAGCCCAAATCTCACAGAATTATTTCCAAGATCATTATCATCATCACTACTGCCATGCCTCCTTGGACAGTCCACTCTATGGCTGTGTAGAACTGCCCCTTGGCACATATCTTAGCTAGATAGTTAGACACTGTAGGCAGAAACAGAATTAGGTTCTAGCATTATAGAAGGAAGTCCATGTATTTTGAGATGTTTAAACTTCATGGATGTAGCTTCAGCTGTATGTAGCAGCTGTCCTTTCACTTGTAATATTTAGTGTCAGCAGGACGAATGCCAACCTCCAGCTGTGAAGTTATGCATGTTGACCAATCTGTCTTCTACTCCCAGAAGTGAAATGCTGCCACCTAAGCATTCTAACTTCCTTTCATTTGGTTCCTAAGTCCATTGCTAGGCCAACCACATTACTCATGTAGGCAGGTTTAATGTATGCAATGTGATGACAGCTTGACAAATGCCTCTTTTCAGGCACTATGACTTCACAAGTGACTCATCACTTCTCCCTTTCCAAAATCTTGAAGCATACCATTTAGCTTGTAGATATCCTTGTAATTGCATAAAGAAAGTTGCTGCCAGAGGATAAGGATATTAAGGGGGTGACAGAGACTAGCCCAATATAGAGCAACACAAGTAATTTCAAGCAGAGCTCTGATTGCTCTAAGTATGACTATGGTTACAGTTTCACCTTGTTTTTTAATTTATTTATAGACTATTTGGTAACTGGTTAAGTGGACTGATCCAGAGACCCCTTTCAGCCATGACCCGGTCTCAAGGGAATTAAACAGTATAAGCAAACGCAAGTTCTATACGTCAAATATTAAATTCTGTTAAGTTTACATAGTTGCAAAACTATTGAAAGATCATAAACCGTTATTATACAATTTTATAGACTAGAATGTTATACAGTTATTATATATTTTAATAAATTAACAGGTTTACATTAGATTTTATCAGTTTACATGGGTTGCAGTATAGTCTGGCTATATGAAATTGCTTCTTAAAGGTTTAAAATTGAATTTCCTTAAAAAATGGAATAGGAAGTTAGAAAAACAGCTTTGCAGACACGGTCATAGAGATTTTGAAAAGAACACATGAGTAAGAAGAGTTAAATGGAAAAGAAAAACAGTTGAGAGACTGTAACCATTAGAATTTTAAGCTTTCTTCTTAGATGAGTTGTCCATCTTTTCCTTAGTCTGGATGTTTGTTTATCTGTCTTTCCTGCTGTTTTCTGCATTAACTAATACATTTGTCTCCATTCACTGGATTTTAAAAAAATTCAAGGCCATTGAATCTCATGACCGTTTACACCTTGCAAGTACCTAAGTGCAGGCTATACTCCTTATCTCCAGGAGGGGAGAGCTAGGCCAGTCAATCCTGGAGCAATTTGTGGGTACCCACCCCTTCTTTTGTGTTTGCTAATATATTCTAAATGCTACATATTTCCATAATCTTTAATTCCACATCATTTAACAGAGCTGTCCCATATTTTTGATGCACCTATTTTACTAACAAAGGCTTACTGTTCACATAATGGCATCTTTGATGTGTTACTGTTGTTGTTCCACATTAGGTTCAGGTCTGTCTGACAGAGTTTTCCCAAGACACTGTCAAAGCCTGTCCACCTGAAGACAAGAAGCATTATTTTGCATTGGCTTAACTCTGTTGTTATTCTGTGAATTCTAAAGTTTGGCAGTTATTTGTTCTCATATGGCTTTCTACTTCCAGATCTGAGTACTATATCTGTTGCCTTTTAAGAATAGGAAGTGCAGGACTGAACTTCCTTGGTGAGGTACTAGTACCAGCAGCTCAATTTCCTCATTATGAGAAGCATTTCTATATAAATACCCCCTGTGTGGGCTGTGCTGTCAGTTCCAGTTTTCAACATGATTCGGACCTCATCTCTTGTTAATGCATTATTTAATTTGCTTTAATTCATTCCCTTATAATGAAGACTATATCTCCAGCTTGTTTTTTGTTCATTCTGTCTAACCTGGAAATTGTGCATCTGTGTCAGATTTCTGTGTACCATGTTCCTGTCGGTGTTGTCAAGACACTGTGCTTCCATCAAAACCATTAGACCAGCCCATTCAGTAGGATATAGAGGGATAAAGTCCTAGTATGACCTGAGTGACATGTGTACAATACATTGTACAGGCACAGAAGTGGCTAGGGGGTGGGGGAGTGCTTGAATGGCTGATATCAGCTCTGACATTCTGGGGGAGAAAGGAAAGCAGCCCAAACCACCACATTACCAATGTCAAGGCAGACTTGTGTTGTTGAGTGATGCATCTGCAGCTTGAGTTGGGGTGATTTGGGTGGGACCATGCACATTACCTCCTCCACAGTCAGCTATTATGAGCCTGCCAGCTGCCTATGTAGAGGGGTTAGGAGGGATGAAGTACAAACTGCTATCGAACCCATACACTGCCCAACTCCCTAATGCCCAGCACGTACCTCCAGGGAAATTAATGGACTTATTAAAAACCCAGAAATGAATGGCGGTCTCTTGCTCATTTAGCAATACCTGGTTCAGGCCCTTGCAAAAAATGAGCTGAGAGTGCATAGATAGGGTAGCCACTGGACAATCCATCCATCCATCCATCCATCCATCCATCCATCCATCCATCCATCCACAACCTCTTTCTCCCATTTTTGCTCATGGAGTCTGGGTGTCATTTCAACTGTAACAATCATCTTGAGGCAAAATTTACACTGCCGGATGGCTAGCCATGCCACAGTAGTTTTTCCACACCACACTCTCACAGCTATGGACAATTTAGAGTATCCACTCCACCTACTGCATGTTTTTGCAATGTGGGAGCACCCCGTGGAAGCCCAGGCAAACACAGGGAGGACATGCAAACTCTGCACAGAAAACACCCCAGCCGAGAAACGAACCAGGGAACCTCTTGCTGTGAGGCAACAACAATAACCATTGTGCCACTGTGCCACCCAAGGGGGTGCCACTGGACAAGTGATGTTTGTACTCATTAACTTAAACTTTTTTTGTGTTATCCCCTTTTTTGCATTATCCGCATTGATATTTTGGCTTCCTAATGAATTACCACTTCAGAACTTAGCAGCTCATAATTCATTGAAACAATCCTTTTTAAGTTGTTTTTCTTCTGTAAAAGCTATTTCTGTCATGGATTTAATGTGGAGGGATACAACCCTGCATGCTTCCCTAATTTATGCAAACAAGCCTCAGCTCACACCCTCTATGGGAAAGGAAAGAAAAACAAATTGTAGAAACTCATAATTTCATGAGTTGCACCCACAGTAAGTTTGGGCAAAATAAATCATTAGGCTTGCTGATATTACATCTGTCTTTTCCCCCATTTAACATGGATCTCCTTGAACTACCTTCACTAGTGGAGTTCATCTCATTAAATATTTTGATGCTTTGAAGAAAGAGGTCAGGTTTCCTCCTTGACTTTCTATGCTTCCATCCTTGACTAGTTGAAATGAATATTATTTGTTTGTTTATTTACATTTATTAACTGGGGTAGAGCACTGATCCACATAGATCTTTTTTTCAAACTCATCCCCAGAGTATTTTGTGATTAAATGACTTTCTCAGTGTCACAAAGTAGGCAAATGGAGACCGAAAGAATCAAACCCTGGAATACAGGATGGAACTTATTAACAACTCACATCTTTAATTTTCTGATTCCATTCCGAAACATATGTAGACCATTCCACTAACACAGACTTGCATCCCTCACAGTTGATCCACTAAAGATAACACTCTGTGCTTGCATCAGTTTTGGAGCATTTGTTGACTCTGTGAAAACAAGCTGCTCAAAACTCACTCACAGCATGTACAGACAAAACATCTGAAAATGTTACAAATTGTGTTACATACTTATTCCAATGTATGATTCTACAAACTGCTCCTACACTGCTTTCAACCATTTTCTCTCCATATTATTGATCAATACATGGACAATAGGCAGATGGACAATAACCTATATCTTCCTACCCCATTGTTCCAAGGATTGTACCAAGTATTCGCTTTGTGTACTTCCAGCCATGAAAGTGCCACATCTCCCTGACACTTATTCTCCTTGGTCTATACTCCTAATACTAGAGCTGTCAACAGAAGCAATATTTTTGGGGCGGGGGTGGGAGTTGCTATTGATTCTCTGTGTCTTCATAGTGGAAGGCCCCCCCATATCTCATGGCCTCCACATTTGGTACCTCTGAAGAGATGCCAACCTCTGCCATTACCACATAGGAATAATGATGCACGTACTGCTGGAGGGATGATCCACCATTCTACTAAATTCACCCTTTCAGATCCCATTGTGGTAAAGTGGTCCTTATTCTATACAATGTCTGAGGCAGCTCTGTTGATCACTGTGATCACTGGACAAAGCCGGAAAAGCCTGTAATCCCACTTTGTTCTTCCCAAAGATGAGTAATCTTTCCTCACCACCTAGAGGGGAGCATTTAGAGGTGATATTTTCCAGAATGTCATGTAAATCCATTGCATCATAGCTGCTGTTCAGAACTACTCTGCTACTTATTGTGTCCATGCTGTTTGAGTACACATCACCACATTTATTAAAGCCTTCTTCTGAAATAATGAAACTGGTATTAAATCCTAACAGATATACTGTTAATACACACACACACACACACACACACACACACACACACACACACACACACACACACACACACACACACTCATGCACACGCACACACACACACACACACACACACACACACACACACACACACACACACACACACATCTTTGTCATTTTTTTTAACTGCATTCTAAAAGTGGCAAGAATGAACAATTGGGCTAGTGGTATCCTTCATAATGAAATAACAGTCATCGACTTTTGGATGACTGCTGTCAAGATAACTGTCATAAGAGCATATATTACATTTTTCGATTTTCTGCTGCTTTGCAGTGATCTTTTGTAGGTATCTGCACAAAATATTTTTAATTTTTTTTATACAGCACAATGTGATGAATGTATGTTTCTTACATTAATAGTAATTTCATTACAGAAGACCACTATTGGATAATATCTACAATGATTTTCAATATATAGTAACAAGCCATATTCAACAATCGTTTGAGTGTGTTCTGTCTTCCTCAGGAACCCGCGTGACCAGTTTATGGGAGCAGATTTTTCTTTAGTTTTGTGAGTCAGGAACAGAATGCTTAAAGGAGCAAAAGCATATCAATTAATCAAAATAACTTGTATTGTTTTCATTTTAAAATGTATCTCTTGGTATACCCTCCCACCCTATTGTTAAAAAAATTGTCTTTAAATATGGCTACCAGATAGCAGTAAGTTTGTATGTAGTCCCTAAATGATTCTGCATTTCGACACTGTACAAATTTCTACTTCTCACATTTTATTATATCTGAATGCTTGAGAACTTAAGAATAACACCTGCTTAATGTGATTAGCCATGGTTCGAAACTACACTGTTGCACTCACTGAACCTTCCAGTATTTCTGTATATTTCACTTGTTCATCTATTTTCTCTCTGCCTGAAATATGCTCTGTGCACTTTTAAGGTAACTCAGACCATACTTGGATATGTTTATTGATGCCAACATACACACTAAAAAATAAATATATTGCAAATTCCACAAATAAATTAATCACGAATCACATGAGTTATCAGTCAAACCATTTTTACAGTGACTGCTAGGACCTCAATTATTTTAGTTTGCTGTGGAGAAGTGTGGGAGAGCTCATCCTCCCACATTGAGCAAGAAGTTTTTATTTTAAAATGGATGACATTTTAGTCATTTAAGTCCATTACTAGGTTCAAAGAGCTTAGTTATATTTTTTTAACTCAACTTTCATTAACATCCTGCCCACTGGCCCTTTTGTGAGCTTTGCTACCTTTTAGTTTCTGTTTCCTTTCTGTCCTTTACATTCTTTGGTATCTCCCACCCCAAAAGAAAACATGATGACCTTAAGTGATAAAAAGCTGTGTGTGTGTGTGTGTGTGTGTGTGTGTGTGTGTGTGTGTGTGTGTGTGTGTGTGTGTGTGTGTGTGTGTGTGTGTGTGTACTTGTAACTAACTAATTACATCTGCACTTTTATAACGCAGATTTGCATGAAGTCTATTCAGATATTGGAATTATTGCTAGAAATCAACTTTTGTGTGGTGTGTGTGTGTGTGTGTGGGGGGGGTGAGGGGTGCAAGTGCAAATGTATTTGTGTAAACATGTAGTGTTTGTATGTGTATTTGGGCATGCATACACAAAATGCAGATTTGTGATGTTTTAATGTATATTCTAGTGCCAGTACATATTGCATAAGGTAAGAAAAAAAAGATTCACATTGTGCCATCTACTGGATACATCTTGCACTACCTAGAAAGAAACCTTACACAAACGTACTCCTGAATGAAGTACTGCTGAGAAAATGGTTGACAAACAGGATCAAGAGTATTTCAGTATCCAGGACAATAATTTTGAATATGAAATGCAGATGCAACTATTTTGCATATTTATACTGCCTCTGCTCTGTTTTCAGTTATGTTAGATAAGGTCATCTGGTCAGTCTTTTTTAAGAGTCTCTAATTTTTTTTTTATCATGTTAAACTGAGGTGGTGGTGCTGTGGTAGCATTGTCGCCTCACAGTAAGATGTTATCCTGTTCGATTCTCAGCTAGAGCGTCTTCTGTGTGGAGACATGCGTGAATGGGCGTACCTTCATTGAAGGTTGTGCGTCAGGGCCGGCAACTCGGCACGTAAAAATCTACTGCCAATCATTAGCGGACATGAGTTCCACTGTGGCGACCCCTAACCAGGAAAAGCCGAAAGACACAACAACATTATTCCTGATAATTCCATTTCTTTTAACCCATTATTTTTCCTAATAATTCCATTATTTTTTCTTCTGAGTGTTTTAAATCCTTTTAATTTCATTGCTACTTATTGCCCGCGTTTGTGTGGGTTGGCACTCAGTTTACCAGAGCTGCACAGAGCTTAACAACTTGTAACTGATCTGCTGTTATCCAAAGCGTCCATTGGTTTCTACTGCAAAATAAGTACCATTTTTACCTGATATGCACTTCTTTTACTGTTTTTTTACTGTGTGCTGTTATTGTTGAACTGTATTTTTGCTGTTAGCTGCACCTTTTAGCCTAGCATAGACTTGTTTCAGATTTGCTGGACCCAGTCTGTTTTTGCAGTTTCTGAGCACTGATCCAGCTTTCCTCTACAAAAGAGGGCCTCCCCTGCACCCTTGTGAAAGAAGAGTGTAGCTAAGAACTCACCTGAGTGGTGATTGTTGGCCCAGGGCCCAGTCTCATGCACTATTATTGGTTAGAGTTTTTTAAATCCATTTAATGTCATCGCTATTTATTGACCACATTTATGTGGTGTGCACCACAGCACCCTACCTCGCAGTGGCAGTTACTATTGGCGGTTATACACGCAAAGTCCCAGGCAGATACATTTTCCCTTAGTCAACTGCTTGTGTTCCATCTGAGGTTTCTCGCTGTTGTACCTCACTGCCTGGACAGACACTCAGCTAAGCCTCAGAGGTACCAATACAAGTCTCATTCCCTAAGCCTCTCACAGTTTAGAACTTCTACTTGTACCTCAGTCAAATCCTGGTACTTCTAGTCCTCTCCCTGTTATTGACTACAGTACCGTACCATACCTAGTATCATAGATGGACAATTTCCTACAGTTTCTCCAGCCGGCCCGGTCGACATGGGCATCCTGAGGCAGTGTAGCAATTGCCTCATGTACACTGGCAACCCATTACTTCTATGTCACAAATTCAATATGTGAGAGAGACATCTTTATTAAGAATCTAGAATGTATGCTCTCTGGCTCACAAATCAGCATATCAGATACTAAGGGGGTTGTCAGCTCACACAATTCACCTACTGCACCAACCATGTGCACAGCACGTAAACCCACATATGAGGAGATACTCACCAGAAACCTATTTAAAGATCAGAGACCTCCCAACATAAGCACACTTCACATAATTCACTACCAGCTGAAAACAGTACACATAGAAACACACACACCAGTGTCTCACCTAACAAGCCCCTAAGACAAAATGTAAAACCTAACGTTTTGATGATAGGTGATTCCATTGTGAGACATACAGATGTCCTACTCAACAGGCTGAATAAGGAAAAAGAGACAGTCAGCTAACTGTCAGGTGCTAGGAACAGACATCACACACACACTCAGATCTCTCAACAACAGGTACTGTTATCAATCTGTCATAGTCCATGTTTGTGTGAACAATCTGAGATGTACCCTTCTGGACTATATAAAGAGAGACATGACTGAGCTCTCTGAATATGTGTCCCAGGTGGGTATGTCCCTACCCTTAAGCAGCATTCTACCTTCACCTAGGATGATGCCACAATACAGACAAAAAATGATCCACTTCAACAATTGGCTTAGTTTCTGGTGTCATTCCAAGGGGATCCAGTACCTGTCAGCCTGGAATGATATGGTTGATAGACAATGATGCATTGCCAGAGATGGTCTTCACCTGTCACCTCTTGGCTTTTGGTTACTGGCCAAGACACTTGCCTCCCCCATAGTGCCTTTTTTAGGCAATGTCACAAGAACAAAATTCCTGACATAAAAATATCCCTGAAAAACAACCTCAGGGTTATGCTAGGAGTCTAAACCTGGAAGCATTCATCACTCTGGAAGATGTGCAGTCACAGAGATCTGGTTCAAGGCCGTGGACAGCACCCCATGTTCCACATGTTCAGACTACAAAATGAATGTGTGAGAACTAAAGGTGGAGGAGTATCAATTTTCATCAAAGATAAATATATCTGTAGATTGGTTCAACAGAATGATTCCCTAGAGTTATTCCATGTAAAATAAGACCCACCTACAAGTTATCATCAGTTACAGATCCCCTCCATGAACCATGATATTCACACCGCATACTTAGATCTACTTGAACTGCTCAAAATACAATCAAACACTCTGGCTATGGTTGACTTTAACTACCCGCCTATAAATTGGGTAAATTATGCATGTGCTAACACATTTGCCCAAAGGTTCTTGGACTTTGTTAACTCCAATACCTTGGAACATGTAAAACAGAGAGTGTGTATGTACCTTAAAGAAGCATTTCCAGATGTAGGCACGTGCATATAAATAGTGAGCACATGCAGGCAGCAGTGCCATTTTGAGAGAACAGCCAGAGTGTTAACATGCATGAGTGTAATAGTCAGTCTGTTTATAAGTTTATTTAAGTTTAAGTTACAAAGCCTAAATCCTGATGTGTTTGTGTGTAATAAAACTGCTTGAACTGAACCCACAACTGTTTATCTGTTTTAACTTGACCGGATGAGCAACTTGGTGTCAGAACTGGGATTGAGAGTGCAACTTCTTCAAGCCATGAGGTGCAGAGTTGAAGGTGAAGGTAGATTGAGCTAGATGAGTGATACAGAGCTCAAACAATCAAAAAGGGCCAGAAACAAACTTCAGGTAACTAAAACTTGCACAGGTGATTTATTTTGCAAAAAAAAAATTAAATGGAGCATTCATAAGGCACAAAATGCATTATTAATTAAACAAATAGCACAGAATGTATTATTAATCAAACAAAAGGCACAAAACACATTATTAATTAAATGAAATGTTCAAAACCATGATATTTGATAAAACTAGCAGACGTATTCATATCAGGCTCAAAATTACCTCCGATTTGCATAATAAGCTTGTTTAAAGTAAAACGAGCATAAGAAAAGTATAATGGGCATGATAAGAGGTTAAATGGGCATAACGAGTACAATAGAAGGGCAAAATAAGCTTAAAAAGCAAGGTGACTGCATGTTTTTTAGTAAACGACTGTGTTTTGGGCAGAAACTACTATTTTGCATTGGCCGAAGCCATTCAAAGCATAACTAGAGTTTGAAGTATCTCCAGGTGTGCAGAGTGTGTACTTTAATATGGTGCAATTATTTCAAAGTGTTTGCTGTGTGCAGAGTACAGTTATATTGCAAAATGCAATCAAAGTACAGCCATTTCAAAAAGTTTGTTGTGCTGTGTACATTTATTTGCAGATTGCCACCATTTCAAAGTGTTTCTTACACTGTACAGTTATTTTGCAAAAGTACAGCCATTTTGAGAGTTTCTGTGCTGTGTACAGTTTATTTGCAAAGTGCATTCATTTCTAAGTGTATCTTACTCTGAGCTTTTTCCGCTGTGTACAGTTTATTCACAAAGTACAGTAATTTCAAAGTATTTCTTACACTGATAAGGAGTGGTTTCACAAAACAGTGATTTTAAAGTGTTCCTGTGCTACAGAGACTTATTTGGCAAAGTGCAGTTGTTTCAGAGTCTGTTGTGCTATTGGGCATAATTACAAGTTCTGGCATAAAGTTCTGGCATATTTATATGTGTGTATGTTTGTACACAATTCCAAGCACCTTCACTATTGTGTGTTGATATGGCAGAGGCATTTCGCAGACCCAGTCCTCTTGTGTTTGATCAAGATATAGCAGAGAATTGGAGAGTATTTGAGCAGGAATACAATATTTTCATACAAGCAGCTTTTTCAGACAAAGATGCATGTACAAGGGCATTAATTTTACTTAACTTAGTTGGGTCAGAAGCCATTGAAAGAGAGCTTTCACCAGAAGTATATGCAGGAGTTGGGGGAAAACCATCATATTTTTGTTCTGGCTAAATCAAGAGGACCCTGAGTGTTTGAAATGTAAATTTAGAGAGATGTGCAACCCCCAGACAAATGTTACATTGGAATGGCACCTGTTTTATACAAGAGACCAAAAGCCAGGTGAAACTTTTGCAGCTTATATCACTGACTTGAGAAATAAGGCTAAAATGTGTAGATTTGGTGATTTGAAAGATGAGTTAATAAAGGACAGGCTTGTGTTTGGTGCTAATAATGCTGCAGTGAGAAAGATTTTGCTTTCTGACAGTGATTTAACGTTAAGCAAAGCCACAGAGCTTTGTTAAATCCATGAGCTCACAGAAAGGCACACAAGTATGTAAGTGATAAGAACATGGTTTCAACAGCCTCTGGAGCAAGGGTAGACAGCATGTAGCATGTGGCAAGCAGAAACAGGCCTAAGCACATGGTAGCTGCAACCCTTGTGGGATTTCCTGGGAGACCTCGTAACTTTCTTGCAAATTCCAAGACTAGCTCAGAAAAATGGACATGCTCAGTGCAGTATAAGGGTGAGTCAGCAAAACCCAAGTCAAGTCTTATTGTTAACTGTCACAACTGTGGTGCCAATCATGAGTCTAAAAGTGAGAAGTACTTAGCATTTGGTCAGCAATGCCACAAGTGTCAAAAATGGAACCACTTTCAAAGGTTTTGTAACTCAAGCAAGCCTCATTCAGTTATTAAGAAAGATCACTCAAAAAAGCAAGTTGATCATGTAGAAAGCTGCAACCCTGCTTTCCATGTAGATGGTGTATCAGTCGTTGGTGAAAAGGGTAATGCAATAGATTTGTTGGCAAAGAACAATGTATTTTGTACTGTTCTGATCAATGGTAAGCCCATAGAGCTCAAAGCAGACACTGGTTCAAATTGTAATGTAATGTCAGCAGAAACATTTGCTAGAGTGAGAGCTAGTGAGCAACTTAATTTGGTTAATTGTGCGAAGCTTGTTGCTTATGGAGGTGAAGAGATTAAAACTGAAGGCACAGTAGTGCTTTCATGCTATTCGGCTGGAAACAGTTACAGTCTGCAATTTTATGTAGTCAGAAAACGTGTACAGTCATTATTAGGTCTTAGAGACAGTTTAAGAATGAAACTACTTTCTTTTACCAAAGAAGTACATCATATAAGCACATGTTCCAGTTCCAGTTTCACTGATGATATTTTCTCAGAGTATGCTGATATTTGTGATGACAAGCTAGGAAAACTTCCAGTTGTGTACTCTGTGAAAGTAGACCCAGAGGTCAACCCAGTGGTCAGACTGCAAGGAGAGTTTCAATAGCTATGCAGGACAAAGTCAAGGTCCAGTTAAACAAAATGGTGCAGCAAGATGTGATTTGTCCAGTCACAGAACCAATTGAGTGGGTGTCTTTCATGGTAGCTGCTTATAAGAAAAATTCAGATAAAATCAGAATATGCATTGACCCGAGAGGCTTGAGTAAGGCATTAAGGAGAATATCCTATGCATACTATCTAGGAGATTGACACCCTCATGCCAAATGTCACTTTTTTGTTGTCTTAGATGAAAACTGTTCATTTTGGCAAGTAATGCTTGATTGCAAATCTTCACTACTGACTACATTCAGCACTCCATTTGGTAGATACAGATTCCTCAGAATGCCTTTTGGAATAAATTCTGCCAGTAAAGTCTTTCAGTGTGCAATGGAGCAAATTTTTTTGGGCTATCCGTGTGCAATAATAGTGGATGATTTACTAGCTGGAGGCAATGGTGAAGCAGAGCTTGAGAGAAAAATCAGGAAAGTTCTGGACAGAGCACATGAAGTGGATTTAAAGCTTAATCCTCTGAAATGTAAATTCAGACTACCAGAAGTTACTTATGTAGGTCATTTATTTACCAGCGCAGGCTTACGACAAGCAGCCATTTTTGAGATGCTAACTCCAGACAATGTCCAAATCTTACAGCGTTTCCTTGGTATGGTTAACTAGTTGAGCAAATTTATCCCTGACTTTAGTGAGTTATCAGCACATTTAAGAGAGCTAACATGCAAACATGTTGCCTGGTCAGGGTTGGAACAACACTAGAGAGGATTTGATAACCTCAAACAACAAATTGCCAACCCTCCTACATTAAGATACTATGATGTCCACAAACCAGTAGTTTTTTCCTGTGATGCTTCAAAGTTTGGTCTTGGTAGAGTTATTCTTCAAGAGGGCAGACCTGTTGCCTATACACCTAGAACTCTTACCAAAACTGAGATGCAGTATGCTCAAATTGAGAAGGAGCTTTTGGCAATTGTGTTTGCATGTTTGAAGTTCCACGATTATATTTATGGCCAAGGTATCAAAATCGAAACTGATCATCAATCTTTAGTCACTATTTTAAAGAAGCCTATGTATTCAGCTCCAGCAAGTCTACAAAGAATGACACTCATATTACAAAAGTATAATTTTAAAATGGTTTATACAAAAGACAAACTTCTTTATCTGGCTGATACCTTATCCAGATGGCCCAGAAATACCACAGAACAGCTTGATGCAGACAATTTTGACTTTGATATCATGGAAGTGCATAATTTTTCTACCACAACACTTTATGAGCTGAGAGACCATACAAAGACTGATCCAGTTTTGCAAAAGCTCAACCACTTAATCAATATTGCATGGCCATCAAAGTAATCCTATTTACTGCCAGAACTGCAACCTTATTTTCCATACAGAGATGAGATGCTGATGGAAGATGGTATAATTTTCAAAGGTCTCAGTGTTATTGTTCCTACTTCCTTACGACATGAATACATTCAGATTTTGCATCTTGGCCGCCTAGGTTCCAATTCTACCAAAAGAAGGGTGAGAGGACTAGTATTATGGCCTTTTCTATCAAAGGACATTGATAAGGTGCTTTCATCTTGTTCACTGTGCAAAAGTACTAAGCCACATTTGCAAAAAGAGCCACTTCAGCTAAACCAGATTCCTGAACGACCTTGATCAACAATAGCCACTGACATATTTGAGTGGAACAGTCAGCATTGCTTAGTGGTGGCAGATTCTTATTCAAACTGGTTTGAGATCAATTTGCTACCTAACCTAATGTCCAGTGCTGTTATTACTAAGATGAAATGTAATTTCTTGGTCCATGGTAGCCCACACAAAGTTATTTCTGACAATGGTACCCAGTTTACCAGTCAATTGTTTCAGAGATTTGCTAAAGAGTGGGACTTTATCCATGTTACTAGTAGTCCAGAATACCCACAGTCAAATGGCCTTCCTGAACATGCAGTACAGAGTGCAAAGCAATTTTTAGAGAGGTCAAAGTGTGACAATAATGATATCTTCTTGAATTTACTTAATCTCAGAAATATACCCCATAATGAACTACTTGGCTCCCCTGCTCAGAGACGTCTACCCAGGCAAACTAGAACAACCTTGCCTACCAGTTCTAGTTTGTTGGTGCCTAATGCTAAAAACAACAGAGCAATCAAAGCCCAACTTTTTAAGAAGCGTTCTTTTCAGAAGTCCAGCTATGATAAAACAAGCAGATTTCTTTGTCTTCTGAAAGGAGAGACAGTGAGGATGCAAACAGTGAAAGGCTTTGATCAAATTGGTCAAGAGAGAGGTATATGTGCCATGCCAAGATTGTACTTACTGGAATACAGGAGAAATTGTAGGCATCTTCTTCCTGTATCATAAATGAAATCGCAGCATCATACCTGTGATATAGACTCTAGATCTCAAAGCAGCCCTGACAGTGTTCATAACAAAGAACATGTCTCAGTATCCATTCCCATTTTCCCATTCCTGATGATATCCCAGCTGTCCCCAAAGTTGAACATTCCATGAAGACAGTCCCCATTACTAGATCCAATTCTGACTTTTATGTTACATGATCAGGTTGCATTTCTAGACCTAGGGTAAAATACACAGCAACCTGGACATGATTGTTTTATATGTGTCTAATTTTGTATAATTGCATGTCATTGAATACTGTCATTTGATACATGAGCTATTTCTCAAAGAGGGAGGATGGAGAACTGAGCATGTGTATGTACCTTTAAAAAGCAGTTCCAGATGTAGGGATGTGCATAGAAATAGTGAACATGTGCAGGCAGCAGTGCCATTTTGAGAGAACAGCCAGAGTGTTAACATGTATGAGTGTAATAGTCAGACTGTTTATAAGTTTATTTAAGTTTAAGTTACAAAGCCTCATTCCTGATGTGTTTGTGTGTAATAAAGCTGCTTGAACTGAACCTGCATCTGTTAGTCTGTTTTATCCTGACTGGACGAGTGACAGAACAGATAGTTAGCACCCCCACAAAGGGCCCAAACATTCTTGATCTAGTACTCACCAACATGGGAGATCGGTGTACCACCACAAGTGCAGCCCTCCCTGGTGAAGTCTGATCATAAATCATTCTAATTCAAAGTAATGATTACATCAGACCTCCCCTCAGGGGAAATTAGGCTAAAAAACTTCTCCAAAGACAATTACAGTCTCTTAAGAGACGGAATTAACAGCTTCAAAGTTCCTGTCCCCACTGACGGCAAGGACACCTATACTGGGATACACACCAATGCTCTGTATAAACATCTGTACAATTCTACTGACTCAACCATACCTGATAGGACCAAAGCAAGATCCTCTAGAAAGAACAAGCCTGCCTGGTGGACATCTGCCATAAACAGGCTATACAACAAGAGGAAGAAATTGCTGTCTAAGAAAATGAAGGAACAGTCTCAGAATAGGAAGCACACCCTTCTCAGTTTGAACAAGCAAATAAGACATCTTGTAAAGTCCTCTAAAACTATAGATAAATCTAAATGAGTATTCCTGGCTAAGGATAACCATAGGGCACTCTTTAGCTACATCTGAAACCTTAAAGGAAAAGCCCAGATTTCCGCTGAACTTGTGGGGAATGGTACCTCATATACTGAATCATGTCTTAACCGCTCTTTCCAAAGCCAAAAACACAACCTCTATGGGACTTGATAACATTCCAGGCTGTGTTCTAAATGGTTTAAAACAGGAGTTAGCAACACCTTTGAGTACTCTCTTTAACCACAGCATAAGCACTGGTTTTGCCCCTGCAGTTTAGAAAACAGCTACTGTCATCCCATAAGCCTTACCAGACTTATCTGCAAGGCCATGGAGGGAATCATCATGGACCGTATCAACAAAGATATAGGAAGCCTTCAAACACTTGACCCAACCCAGTTTGGTTTTGTCAAGGGCAGATCATGCTTGCTGAACCTGTTGGACTTCTTTGAATATGTCACCAGAGCCCGGACGAGGGCAAATCTGTGCATACGACCTACCTAGACTTAGCCAAGGCCTTTGACACAATCTCCCACTTAGGCATCATTGAAAAACTCACCCAGCTGGGGATCAACCCATATATTGTCAGGTGGGTTGCAAACTGGCTCACCAACAGAACACATACATTCAAAATAGGGGATTCCACCTCCACTAGCCGACCAGTTACCTGTGGTGTTCCACAGGGACTGGTGCCAGGGCCCTATTTTTTGGAATCTATGTCTCGGAAATTCAGGCAAAAACAAAAGGTCCGTGGCTGACAAAATTTGCTGATGACTGCAAACTGGGTGTAGTCATTCAGTCCCCAAATAATGTCAACATTCTACGAAAAGGGCTTACTCAAACCAACGACTGGTGCCAAAGTCATGGACTTAAACTCAATGCAAAAAAAAAGCATTATCACCCCCATTATCAAGGGTAATACCCCTGCAGATTACCATATTAATAGCAACACCCTAAGCTCCAAATCAGTGGTGAGAGATTTGGGCACACAGGTTGACAGCAACCTTAACTTTGATCACCATGTCTCTACAATGGTTAGGAAGGCCTTATTCACCTCATAAGTAAGGACATAACTTCCAAAAAAAAAGATATATACTCTTTCCTCATCAGGCCAATAATAGAGTACAATGCTCCCTTTGGTTTGTACCTTACCAGGCACCTGCAGCAACTAGAGAGACCTCAAAGGTTTATCACGAAGAAAATTCAGGGTCTTGAGCACAAGTCATATGCTGACAGACTGAAATCACTGTCACTATACTGTGTATCATAGGGACTACTCAGAGGCGACCTGCGCCTTGCATAGAGAGCAACACTGATCCTGCCTTAATGGCTATGCTGCACCTTCATAAGTGAAATGGTACACAATTCATTTGCTCTAGGGACTTTATGACATCAACAGGACTTGGTGGAGAAAAAGATATGTCACACAGAGGTTACCTCTCCTCTGGAAATAACTTCCAATTCAAGTTAAACAGAGCCACTCATTGACCCTATTTAAGCATAACTTGGATGATTGGATAGGAAACCCCAAATTCACCAAAGTCCCTGTTGGATAGGGGCAGTCAGTGCTGACTTAGATCAGCTAGTAATCATTGACCATATCTCTAGACCTTTTAAGGAACAAGGGTTGAACTTGGCTAGGCTTATAAGGGCCCTAGGGACGATAGCCTAGTAACCTTCGATGATCCTATATCTGTCCCAGTATTTTTATCTGTGACAGACAGTGTTGTTATGTGTCCACGCACATCACTGCCATCAACTTCTGGGTGCCCTCTATGGGCAATGTTACAGTACCAGGTCATCCAGCCTACATTCATTCTTTTGCCTCACTACTTTTATTGAAACAGTTCTAGGCATCAATCACATTCTTTAGAGAAACTCATTCCTATTATCTCACAGTACCTTTTCATACAAAACTGCATTTTAACTATAACTTGTTCTTGTGAAGTACTGTAATTCTTGGTCATATGC
This sequence comes from Protopterus annectens, assembly GCF_019279795.1. Taxonomy (NCBI): domain Eukaryota; kingdom Metazoa; phylum Chordata; order Ceratodontiformes; family Protopteridae; genus Protopterus; species Protopterus annectens. The sequence continues at coordinate 832,051,923 of NC_056745.1, read as the reverse complement.
CATTCTCTTTTCCACTCTGTTCATGCATTTTTAGGGAATAACGTAACCACACCATAATGGTTGCATTCCATAAGATAGAGTCTACTATCAGGCTTATAAATAAGTAATGACACAGTTTAAAACTGTACTTAGGAATTTATTTTTGAATATGAGGTATAAAATAAAAAATGTAATAAAATATAGTATTTAGTTAAAGCTACTGGTAGAACTTAATTATAATGAACTGAGCCAGTAGTCAAACAGAGTGTTTGCTGTTAATAAACTGTTCTACATCATAGATACATATAGTTTACAAGGCTGAATCAGTCCATGAGCCAGAATCACATTGCTTTTACCACCCTCATAGGACATCTCTTGTTTCCAAAAACAAGTCAGGCCCAGGATGAATTTATGGACACCCATCTGGTCCTCAACGTTAGCCTTAAAGCAAATGAAAGTTTCACTCTATTTCTTATTTAATGGAAGAGAAGGGGAAGCATTGATTAATGTCTGTCCCTCTAGTGTGTCATATTTATCTGTTGTTGAAAATTCATGTCTAGTTTTACTGTTTCTTTGTGAATCCATTTGTTTTGCAAAGGTATAGTAGGTCCAGGAAGAGTTGAATCCTTAACAACATGGCATGCTAGACTTACCCCACAAGAGTCTGTAAGAGACAGAGTATAGGGATAGAGCTTCAAACATATAACTGAGAGTCTTTAGTCCAGTAGCCTTTTTTGTTTAGGAACCTGTAATAACATTTTTGCCACATTATTTCTTGAGATAACTACTTACTTAAAAGAGCATTACGTTTTATAACTGGTCTGATCAAGGAAAGACAACAAAAAGAACAGAGGAATAATAACCTTGTTTAACCTGGATGAGATACCTTTAGTTGTTAACTGGGATAAATAGAAGGGTTTCTTGACTACAGTTGCAAACACTGTTATCAAAGCATACGGTGCTGCCACTGAGGGTCTATGCTGCAAGCTGCTGCTGTTGAGGTTGTTTACCAAAGGAGACAGTGTTATACGTCTTTGCATTTAATCAAAGCCCATTGCTAATATGTCAGTGATTTGCTTGGTTTAGCCCTTTGTGCGGTAACATGAGATCAGATAATGAGGGAATGAAAGCACCCGGCTTGCAGTGATCAGTAAATTTAGTTAGCCATATGTCTGAGTTAATGGTCTGGAGATCCAAATGCTGAACAGAAAAGGTCACAGTACTGAGCCCCAAGTAATGCCACTACTCACATTTTTGCTAGTGTCATTACTCCCATTTTTGCTTTCTGGGGTGGCACCTGCTACTTCAACTGCATATCTTCCACCTGTCATAAAACTTGCTCTCTATCTTTCAACACGAGAGACTACCTTTATGCCTTTAAGCTTACTTACAATTCCAACATGGGGAATAGCTTCAAAGGCCTTGGCCATATCAACATATGCTACAAGAACTCTATGACCACCGTCTACAACTTCAGTGACTTTCCCAAAGAAGTTTAAAGACTAAGCAGACATTATCTCTTCTTCACAAAATCACATTGTTGTGGGTTTAGAGCAATAAGATTTTTTAAGTCATAACCAATGAAATCAGATATAATACTTTCCATGGTTTTGCAGATTAAGCTTTTTAGGCTAGTGGGTCTGTAGTTCCATGGATCTGAGGTGGGACCCCCTTTATGACACGGCATAATGATATCCATTTCCCGCAACAAATAAACATACCCTGTGGCTATGCTTAAGATGAATAGTACAATAGTACAGATGATTTCATGGTGTTGGTTAGTGCCGGAAAGTGAAGAGCTCTCTCCAGCACTAACTACGTCAGAAGACTGCATTAAGTCTCCTTGCTTTCTGTGACTTATTGTTGCTACTAGTATGTTAGTCATGCAGTGTGTTTTTTGTGTATTAGACAGCCTCAAAATTCACACATGATGAGTGGGATTAAAAAAATGTGTGAACGGATACATAAAGTCTGAAAATAAGGTCAAACCTCCAAATGTAGGGACATTCTAAATCAGGCCTGAAAGTAGGAATATTCCAAAACAGGGACAGCTGAGAGGTCTTGTCCCCTGTGGAAATTGTGTGATTTGTTAATTTCTGTGTCCTAAAGATAATATAATTAATAACAAGAAAACTGATATTAAAGGACACTTTACTTGTTCTAGTCATGTTGCAATTTATATATGTAATGCCCCTGTAATTTATACTATGTGGGGGAAACTAAGAGCATTTGCAGTTCAAATTAAAGATCAAGATGTTAGTAGTCCCCTAGCTGCACATTTTAAAGAACAGCAAATTAGTTGGTTTTAAAGCTTCAGTTTTAGAACAGGTGGAGCGCTAAGTATGCGTGTATTGTAAAACTTTTTTTATTATATAAAGGAAGAGTTTACATTCTTAAATGTAATAATTTAGGCCAATTGCTCTTAATAATGCTTGTAATTGGAAGATATTTTTAAATGTCAATACTTAATCGATGATTACATCACTTCCTTTATGTATATATTACTTATTTTGTGTGTTGTTTTTATTCTCCCTGAAAGACTTTTTGTCAAGGTGCCAGGGTAAAAAGTTATATGGTGAAGACTTATAGTTTTTAATTAACATCTTTATTTGTGATGCAACAGAGACTTGGTTTTGGTATAAAGACAACACTCCTTCTTTACTGGGCTTCAGCAACATCATGCATTCAGATATGTTGGAAATTGCAAGGGTGTAGCAATATTTGTCAGAGATCCAATTATCTCTAGATAAGATAAGTTGAGACCAGTTGGCATAATAGTTACAGTCTTTGCCTGCCATGCACAAGGTACATTGTTTGATTCTGACCTCCGACCAATGCCTGTTTGGAGTTTACACATTCTCCCTGTGTGTCCGTGGGGTTTCTCCCACGTCCGAAAAACATGATGAGTGTTTCCATCTCAAACTCACCAATGAATGGAGCTGTGGGCAGCAGTACAGACTCTACATGGTGCCCTATAGGGGGACGAGTTATGCAGACCAGCCACTATGGGCATTTACTGTGTTGTGCAGTATCCTCAAGATAGGAGAACACAGATCACAGACTGCATGCCGTGGCATGGCTAGCCACTCAATGGTGTAAAAATATGGCTCTAGGTTATTTGGTCATGTTGACTAATGTTGTCAAAATGGGCATGGGTAGTTACCTGTGATAAGTGGGTTGAGAACCCAGCCTACTTTGACTTACGCCAGGGACCCTTGCTAATAGTGGGAGGAGTATATGTGCCCCTATTGGCCAGTGTGTGCCTGCCATAAAGCCCAGCAGCAATGGGTCAATAAGCTACTGGCCAGCCGGTGTCCAGTTACCCATCCTGGGTTACCTGGAATAGCTCTGTTGAGTGAAAGCTGGACGTAAAACCAACCAACCTGCCAAATATGAACTGAGAATTGCTACACTTAATGTAGGTTCACTGACAAGATGCAGATAGGAAGTGGATAACATGATGATACGGAGGGGGCTGGACATTCTATGTATCCAAGAGATGAGATGGAAGGGCAGTGCAGCAAAGCCACTTGGCTTGGGATCCAGACTCTACTACTCAGGAGGGGGACAGTCTAGAAATGGCATAGGAATTGTGGTGAGAGAGAGGCTTCAGAAGGCAGTGAGGGATAGCATCAGAATTAATGACAGACTCATGGCCATCAGACTCCAGAGTACTGATAGGGCAGTATTCATAATCTCAGCCTATGCCCCACAGCAGGGTTGTGATAGTGAGAAAAAGAATGCATTCAGACAGCAGTTGCAGGACCTACTATATAAAGCAGGACAACATGAATTGGTGTTGATAATGGGTGACTTGAATGCACATACCTGGACAGACAGAACAGGATATAACTGCCTGAGTCCACATGAGTGGGGCTGGGGCAACAGGAATAAAGAAGGAGAAGCCATTCAAGACTTCTGCCTGGCAAATGGCTTGCTAGCAGCCAACACATGGTTCAGAAAGAGAGACAGTCACAAGATCACATAGAAGAGTAGCCAACATGCAACTCAGGTAAACTTTCTCCTAGTAAGGAAAAGGCACTGGGATAAAATCCATGATTGCAAAGTCATCCCCAGTGAAACAGTCAGCCCACAACATAAGCCACAATCAGCTGCAATCAGTGGTCAGAGAAGGCTTTAAGGTCAACAGAGACCAGGCTGAAGACCTGGAAGTTGACTGGAGAGAAAGTACAACAGTTCAAGGAATTACTCAGGGCTCTAGCACCCCAAGAAGAGGAGGAAATAGGTGGAGTTGAACAAGAATGGCAGCGCCTATGTGTTAAGACTACAGAAAAGATATGTGGCCAAGCTAGGTATGGAAATAAGGTACACAAGGAAAGCTGGTGGTGGAATGCAGAAGTTCAGGAAGTCATCAAAAGAAAGAAAGAAAGAGTGCAGGAAGAAGTGGGAGACAGAAAAGACTGACCAGGCTAGGAAGGACTACTGGTTGGCTAACAAAGAAGCTAAGAAATAAGTTGCAATAACAAAGAATAGAGCATCAGAGGCACTCTAATGTCTTCTGGAAAGTGATTCAGTAGTGGCATAAATAAACTATCAGGTTGCAAGGCAAAGACAGAAAGATAAAGAAGATAGTCAGACACCCTTCATAAAGGATGCCAGCAACAACTTGCTCATCAGTCCACAGGACATCAAATGCAGATGAGAGGAGTATTTCCAGCAGCTTCTGAATGAAGAAAATCCCACAGAAGCTGTACTGCCCCAGAAATAGCTTACAATGAGAGAAGAAGAGGAGCCCACCTTTGAAGAAGTAAGAACAGCACTAAGGAAAATGAAGTCAGGGAAAGCAGCAGGCTCAGATGAGGTGACAGCAGATATGATAAAGATGCTGGATGAGATGGGGAGAAATGGCTCCTGACGGTACTAATAGCAGTGTGGAGAGAAAGGCGTATCCCAGATAACTGGAGAATAAGCATACTCATGCCAGTGTACAAGAACAAAGGGGACATCCACAACTGTGGGCAGTACAGAGGCATCAAACTCCTATCACATTGCATGAAAGTTCTGGAGAGGGTGACTGATAAACAGATAAGTAAAGTAGTAGAAAGTAAGATGGGAAATGAGAAGTTTGGATTCATATCAGGATGCAGCACAACAGACCCGATGTTTGCAGTGAGACAGATACTTAAGAAGAAGCTAGAGATGAGGAGAGAGTCCAACTGGGCAATCCTTAGACTTAGAGAAAGCATTTGACAAGGTCCTAAGAAAGCTGATCTGGCCAGTACTGCTGTGGTTTGAAGTCCCAGAAACATTGGTAGAATTAGTGCAGGCTATGTATAAGGACCCAATGACTCAAGTAAGAACAGTGTTCGGACTCACAGAGGGGTTCCCAGTGGAAGTGGGTGCGCACCAAGTTTCAGCTCTGAGCCCACTGCTGTTCATACTGGTGATGGACTACATTAGCAAACAGGTTGGAGGGGAGAGATCAACAAAGTTGCTGTATGAAGACGATGTGGCATTACAGGCTGACTCTGAGACAGAACTTCAGCAGAGGATAGGAGAATATAATGCAAAACTGAAGGCACATGGGATGAAACTAAGCACAGATAAGACTGTGGTAATGGCAGCAAATTGGGAAAATCAGAAGAGCTGAGAAAAGAGACAGAAGGGAAGATAGTGGAACAGGTAAACAGCTTCAAGTATCTGGGAGGGGTGGATGAGGAGAAGGGAAGTCTGAATGAAGAGGTCAAAGCTAGAATCAGAGGGGCTGCAGCCAACTGGCATAGAGTCTCAGGTGTAGGTCTATGACAGAAGAATGCCAAAGAAGCTGAAATGTAAGGTGTACAAGACAGTGGTGTGTCCATTACTACTGTATGGTACAGAAACCTGGGCAGTAAAGGCAGATCAGTTGAAGAAGCTAGAGGTGATGGAAATGAAGTGCCTGAGAAGGATGACAGGATGCACACTGTGGGACAGATGAAGAAATGAGGACATAAGAGCTGAAGCTAAAGTAGCTCCAGTTGCAGAAAAGATCAAAGAGAACAGATTACAGTGGTTTGGACATGTGCAGAAAGGCAGAAGACAATCTGGTGAGGAAGATTTGGGACAAAAAGGAAGAAGGTAAGAAGAAGCGAGGACATCCACCAAAGTGGTGGATGGATTGTGTGAAAGAAGATCTGCGACAGTCAGGCATGAGTGTTGAAAAAGGCAGGAGTGTGGCATTGAATCGAGAGAGTTGGTGACGGTTAACACGATACCCCAACCCCATGTAGAAAAAATGGGAAAAGGGGGATGATGATGATGATGATGATGATCCAATTATCTCTAGACAGATTTCTCATGACCCACAAACAAAACTTATTGAACTTCACATGAAAAAGTGACTTTAAACAAGAAGAATTTTCAGTTGTTAGCCTGCTATAGGTGACCTTCCATGTCCTTGGTGGAAAATGAAAGACTTCTAAATGTGCTCACTGAATTACCCCCAAAATGACTTCAAATATCCATCGACTAACTGGAGCACATATACCACAATGGTTGGGTAGCACAAAGATTCCAGCTTAGTAAATGTAAACGTCCTTGTATAAAATAGTTAAGAAGATAAAACTCTTCTTGATCTTATCCTCATTAACACTTCACAGAATTTTATGATTTCCCCCTCATCACATGTGATTTGCTGTCTAGTACACAGCAAACCACATTCCCTGGCCGATATACTGGTAGCATCAATAATTTAAAGAGGACCCACATCTTTCATCTCCCTTTTCTGAAACAAAAATAAATGACTTTGTGTGGAAGAATTTTGTAATGCAGTTCATTAAAGTCTGCAGATTTTACACTGTCTCTTTGATAACGTGCTTATATTTTCCATCGTTTTTGTCACTCTGTTTTTTAAACACGTGTTTCCAAGTAGTATCCCACACTCCTACTGGAATTAGGAAGAGTTAAGTGCTATTTTAAGGCTGCCATTTTATATTAATTAGATATCCAGATTTTTATCTATATCCTCTTACTTTTCAGGGACCTTTGTTCCTATCTTTTTATTCCATCGAAAGTATAGATGTTTTTATTGCCAATACGACCATATTTGCAAAACAAATGTATAAGCATTGTGCATGGCAAGGAAGAAGGAAACTGCATGTGAAGAATGTCTGATAAGAAGTGCAAGGGAGTTAACACATCTGTATACCTGTAGCCATTGCCCAGTCATTACAAATACATAACTTTAGTGATGAGGGAATGTGAAGGGAGAAGTTAAAATTAAAGAAAAATGTTAGTGTTTGTATTTTAAATATGTTTTAATTTCAAGATAAATTCATAATAGTGTTAGTCTGCTTTTAATGATTTATTTTCTACCAACATCGCAAGTGTATAAAATTATTTTCTGGAATTTGGAACATGTGACTAATATGGAAAGGTACAGACAGAGAGTCAGGAGATATAAGCCAGCAAATTAATGCTGTAGTGTTCATTTTTAATTGGTCAGTGGCTATATTTTAGTTTATACAATAATATTGCATTTGGGGTAAATAATTCAAAAAGCTGCTGTTCGGGAAGCAGTACCTTGAGTCACTAGTCTCTCGTGTATGTGTGTTCTCTGCAGTAAATGAGGTTATTATTCTCTGCTGAACTGTGTTCCATGAAAGTTATTTTATACCTTAACATATTTATTTAAAACTTGCATAAAGCCAATGGAGAATGTGGTTTTATCTTGTAAAAGTCTTGGCTATCTGAGAATGGGCAAGTACTTACTTTTACTTGAAAGCATTTGACCTTTTTTTCTTGTTAAAGGGTCTTCCAGAAGTAACTTCTGGCAGTCCTGTTACACCTTAATCAGGAGCGGCCTTAGGTCAACTGGTGCCCTAGGCAAAAGGGCTCCATGGCACCCCCCACCACACCACCCGGTGCCCCCATCCTGGTCTACCTATACCAAATAAATACTGGAAAGGCGCCCCTACTAGAGCGGCGCCCTAGGCAGCCGCCTAGTTGGCCTATGCCTAAGGCCGGCCTTGACCTTAATTATTTATCAGAGTTAAACTTTACTCCCTGGAATTCAGTAACATGATTTGCACAATCACACTAAAGTTACCACCAAAGATCCCAAGATGCACAATGTGGCCTGAAGGTAACTCTCAATTACCTAGTAGGAATCTCATTGCCCAGATTGCTACTACTTAAGAAATCTAGTCACATTAGTGGCAGGCTTGGTGGTAAATTAGTGGTTCACACAATTGTGGCAAGGAATGTCATGAAGACAAATGAAGAGCAAGCAGCATATATGCATCTAATCATGTGCATGTACACTAAATAGTGATGTCAGGAATGGCTGGAAGGTATCAATCTGCAATGCTTATGAATGGATTTACTGCTTTATATAAAAAGGTAATGGGTGTATATTAAAGTAGGAGTAGTGCTGGGCAAGCAAAAGAATATGCACTAAGACACAGGGTAGGTAAGAATGGGTTCCTATTAGATTGTCGAAACTCCGTTTACGCGAATATAAAATCAACACGTATTGCGCCAAAATACATAATCATCAAACGTGCAAAACCGCAAAATTCGAAATGTCGAAGTGTTTTGGTTGGCCCGTCTGTGGTATAGCTCCGTAAGGTAAGTGTGCGATAGTTATGGACCTTAAGGTTAGGGTGCGGGTTAAGGTAAGTGCATAGATAGGTAATGTGTGAAAGATTTAGTGTAGTGTTAGAAGTAGGGTTTTGTTAAATGTATTTATGTGTATTATTTATTTTGTTTGGGTATATCTCCATAAGGGAAATGTGCTGTAGTTATCGACCTTAGGGTTAAGGAGGGGTTAAGGTTAGTGCATAGACAGTTGTGTATGTGGGGTTTAGTGTAGGGTTAGAAGTTGAGTTGTGGTGCTTTACTTTAAGGACAGGAGTAGAGTTTGGTTAGTGTATATATGTGGTTTATTTATTTTGTTTAGGTAGGTAGTATGTAGCGGGTGGTGGGGTTGGCCGACTATGAACGTCTGATATTTTAAATTTTTCGGTTTAGTGCATTCGGTATTTTTGCGTTTTGAGTAATACATGTCATTTTGGTATTCGATGTAATGGATTTTTGTTTATTTAATATAGACCCGGTAAGAATGAGAGCGGAGAGGGGGAAGGGTATACTTTTTGTGTGTAAATGGTATTCATTTTCTTTTACTTAAGAAGAATAGGTGGAGAGGGATGTAAAGGAAAGACAGATGATGCAAATTATGGATGGAGGGGAATACAAACAAGCATAAAACACAGACAAAGGCCATCAGGGGTGGTGCTGATACAAAGTGAGGGATGACAGTAGAGTTACTGACATACAGACAGAGGGTGGACAGCTGGGTGATGGAGAGGAATGGACATCAAACTGGAGAGGGAAGTGACACAAATGAACTGGAATACCATGATAAGGGAAAGATTGAGTATTCAGTTCTTGTTACCATGATGACGTGACTAGGTAGGGAGAGGCCAGTCACCATCATTACTGCCCTTTACACTGGGCATTGCCTGAGGTAGTGATGATTGCAGCAATGTGACTCTTTAAGGCATATGAGGACCCTTTCCTGGCAGCTAATATGAGCATCAAACCACTGATAGACCAACTCCCTACCATCTCTATCAACCCCCTGCCAGGTGATGAATTATGACCCCTAGCAGTGCTACCAGAGGCAACAATAGTATTCCCCTCTGGTCATTAACCACAAGAGAACAGCAGTGATGCCATCATCCTTTCCCCCACCATACTTCATGAAAAGCCAGGCCTGGAGCCAGATGAAGTGCTGACAGGAGAAGGCTAGGGAAATGGTGGACTGTAACCTTTGCAACAACATTGGCACAGCCATGACAGATGCTGTAGAAAATGCTAACATAAATGGATAGAAATTAAACAACAAGCATCAAATAAAATAGTAAAAGGAATGATAGCAACAATAAGAGGATATGCTGGTAGTTCTGTCTCTCTTAAGGAGGAAAGCCAAGTCCCTTATGTCCTCCTGCTCTATGTGACAGCAAAAAAATTCCGTTCTCTGGTCTGGCACTCCTTCTCTACTAAGGAGCCAGGTTCTAATGCTCTTCTGCTGTCCCACACTGCTCATGCCTCTGCGTTTATATGAGATGCATAAAATTGAGAAAAAAAAAAAGAGAATCTGCAGATTGTGCAAATTGGCACTTAGTATCCTAGGTGGGTGCCCTCATCTCCCCACCCCAGCTACACTTCTGATTTGTCCAGAAAAGTCCAATTGAATAGTCAGCCCTGAATACTTACAATACATATTAGGAGCCCTCTCTCTGACCTCTTTTTCTCATTGCCTCAGGAGATTAGGATGGTACCTCCTCAGGTCTCTGAAGTGGTGCCAGCACTGTTAACCAGAGTGGGGTATGACAATGACATCAGTCACCACCCTAACAAGACTGTGCTAGGCATCCACATTATATTGGGGGCCCTCATAAGACTCCCCAGTCTGGTGCTCCTGATTGACTCTACATAACAAGTGAAGAACAATTCTACCATCTTTAGAGCACCATCTGAAAGCCCTGTCACTATCAGTGCCCTTGGCAAGCATGGCTATTCACCAGGTCACAAGCCTGAGAAGTATGCTAACCCTCTCATGATTATGAACATTGATACTGTCAACACATGACACACATCTCTGGGCAGCTATGCAGAGTGTCCAGTTATGGTAAGTGCACTACAGAGCATGAAAATACATAGAATGACATCATGGTGGTTAGGTTGTGAGTAATGATATAAAAATATTGCTAAGGGATCACAGGGTCTGAATTTGTTAATAATTTTGCACTTTAGCACCCCAACAGAATATACAACTGCCATTTATTCCCCTGCATTGCCACATGAATCATTGACCTGCCACTTACTGCATTTTTCAGGTGCTCATGTAAGTTGACAAAGTTAAGAGAGCCTCTTAGCATGACACAGATTAATTCGATAATGAGTTAAATGTGCAGTTCTGGATCCTTCATTTGAATGAGACTCATTAGCATAAGGACTGTGCTATAATCTTTGAAACTGCAAGATAAAAGCAGCCACATCTACTGTATGCCTCATTACACCATGAATGACTGTCATATAGCAAGTTGTAGAGCATTGCTGGAACTCAGTCATATTGACTACTAATCAGCCTTACAGAAAGGTAAGTAGTGGGGAATGGTATTGTACTTATTTTTATTGTATTACTTCTACTACTGCAACTTTACTTGTGTGGTGTTTCATGATATCATTACAGTGTGATACTGGAGTGGGTTTCAGTTGCTGTGTATAAATAGCAGTGGTGCCACTGTGTGGAACTGTACACAAGGTAGGATCTATTGGCATGCCAGAGTAAGTGAAAGGTCTGTGATTTTAACATAAGTTTTGATGGTTCTGTCCTGGTAAACACTTCTTACAGAGTCACAGTTGCAGTGAGTCATCTCACTTTTAGATTATGGATCCAATGGTATATTCAGCATCCATACCTGACTGGCCTCAGCCAGGAATCAGTGTGGGGGTATGCACTCCATGGCCTGTGTAACAGCCTGGGGCATTGCCATCCTACATTTGAGCCAGGGCTTTATATGCAGAGGGAGTCTATACACACATATCCATTTATGGGGACATATACATACAGTGTGACTGCATTCACATCTTGTGGGAGGTCCTGTAGTAGGCCTATATCTATCTGTGGAAAGCACACACATATCTACTATGTCCTATAAAGTTTGTTTGAGATGTGGGGTCAGATACACTGAACCACATCAGGGTGCTGTATGTCATTGACAGAGATGTTATTAATCACAGGCAGGCATACCCTCTGCTGGACATACGTCACTTCCCCAAATAGTTGGTGTTCCAAGATACCAGGGCAAAATGTTGTAGTCCACCAAAGAGGGATGGAGCCATAATGCTTTATTCTGACTATGTTATTTATGCATATAAAAAATAGCTGTCCCACCTACACCTGTATGTGCAGTCTTTGTCAACTCATGGGTACTTCATCACCCATGCTGCATGTCAATAAAACATATGGAGAAGCTACCCATAAAACTCTCCATATGTATGTTGGATGTACAAGTGGGTAGTCCTTCATACCTGTTGTAATGGAACATGGTTCTTGCCAACTCTAAGCCATTGCATGTATAGCTGCATAAAAGTATATTGTGTGTGACCTAACAATATCTCACATGCGTGTTTCTTTGTAATTGTAGGTTGTCATGCTTGAAGATGGGAAACATTTGAAAAGTAATTCTCCCACTCAGAAAATTACATCCTGTTCCAGGCCATCCATCATCATGATCAGCAGATACTGTCATGAGAGATCTGATTGGGTCTTCTGTGCATGTGCGTGGTGGAATATTATTGATGACATCAGTGATGCCAGTGGCCAAAATCAAAATTATGATTAAGTCCGAAGAAAGGCCGCCAACTTGATTGTTGTAGTGTGTACTAGGGAAGCGTGACTGATACAGCAGAGGAGGGCTACAGAGGGGATCCACTGACCCAACCACCTCTGACATAGACAAAAGGATTCTTAACATCTCTACGTGAGAGTCAAGACAGTTCTGATATTCACAATTGACTGACAGCATAGGTGCTGAACTGAACAAGGCACTGCACATATTTGTTGGTGATGCCCCAGGACAGAATGTCTGAATATAGGTTACTATCTACATTACTAGAGCAATGGAAGGTGATAGACTGTAAAATATGGCCTCTTTGTTTTACAGGAACATTAAGAGTACAGGTCAGACAACTGCCTTCTCAAGGTTTGTCACACTTCACTTTTCATTCCCATCCTATTAAATCATCACAAGTGGCTGTTTATTGCCAGGTCCACTAAGTGAGATGATGACCTCAAGGACACACCTGTAGCCAAACACACCATAAATACCCCCCCCCTTCCAAAGCTGAGTGTCTCCATGACCACTATTCAGCATTTGTGCACAGTCATAATACAAGAGCAGGCCAACACCAATTACAACCACATCTGAGCTGGATGGGGTAGTCTGGCCAGATATGCACCATTATAGACATACAGCATTGGGAATTTGCACACAGCTGGCACCCTGGTGAACCTGCACATCATGGCCAAAGCACGTCCTGTGGCTAGAACACCTCTGCATCAGGTAAAGAAGCCAGCCCACTCTTTGAGAGGGAAGGCATAGTATCAGTTCTTTTAACACATGCTGATGACATTATAATAATTTAAAAAAAAACAAAATCTGGATAAGATAAGTAAAAATTTGCACAAATGAGTGTCTAGAGATGATAGGGATGATTTAAATAAACAGAAAAGTAAAGGTTTAGGAGATGTAGTAATGAGTGGGGTATATATTTTACAATGAATGACATTTCATTGTTAGGTATAAAATTTGGAAATAAAGATGTATGCAGAATTCAATGGAAAAAATAGAAGAAATAAAACAAACTTGTCTTTTCTGGAGAACATATAAATTATCCTTCAGAAAAGAAGGGCTTATTTGATAAATCCAGTGCTTATGGGAAAAAATAGCATTCTTAGCAAGTATATTTATGTTGCCAACAGTATTTGAAAAGGAATTATTGCAGATATTGCCTGGGATTCAATAAATTCCATGTAGGCTTCATTTATGGCCAGTAACAGTTTTTCCAGCCAGGAAACCATGTAAGCGAATGTGGATAGCAATCCTGTTTAAATCAGAGCACTGAAGGTTCACAGTTTTGTGCGGAATGACACAATGATCACCAGCTCTCAATCTCTTAGTGTAAGACATCTGGACAAAGGCCAACATAATAGGGGGACAATGACCTAGAAATAGGGACATATTTGCTGTTTAGAAATGTGTTATAATATCCAGAGGTTTATGTTAAGATATATGTTCTGAAGGAATTGCAGTCTGAAAGTCAAAAGTATGTAATTATTGAGTCACATCAGTCCTGAGATCATTCTAGTGATATGGTAGAAAACCACAAATCTGATAAGGAATATAGCAAAAGATATAAAGTAAAAAATCTGGACATTCTTTGAAAATCTGGACAGTTGAGAGGTATGATTGTTATGTATATGGCCCAAACACAGTACAGGGCAGTGTATCGACAGTGCGGATTATTCTGAAATCCCATTCCTGGCAGTCTGTACTGAAGTTGTGTAAATGATCTGTAAGGACACATGGACTGCCATGTAAAATAAACACTCAGGGGAAGTGTGTGCATTGAAGAGGGACACACAGATGAATTGTAGGAATGAACACAGGGAAATTGGGCAGGTGAAACAACCTAATGTACCCCAGATGAGGACATGTCAATGGAAGACAAATGTAGCAGCAACACCAATCACATATCAGTCTGGTACAGTGGGGTCTACACAGTGAAAATGCATATTATGTGAATGTCACACAATGTTACATAACAATGGAGAAGATGTCTGTGTGAGGTAAGCATCCTTACATGAATAATGCAGAGGAAATCTATCAGGGATGTTACATACAATTGGAATAGGGTAGAAATTGTGAGGCTGTGCAAACTGATTTGCCTGAATATAAGTGTAATCTCAGCAGAGGTCTCCAGTAAGTGGAACACAGGTAAAGGCTCATGGACAACATTAAAAGAAGCAAACATAATCATGGACAATATCAGAATAATACTACCAGTAATCCCATCTTTCTGACATAACATGTGATTTAGAGTGTTCTGAGATGATTCTGCATAAACAGACTTGTACAACTATTATGATGTATCCATACTCTATGAGGGTAGTTAAGCACACTGTCCTGGCACCATAATGTCTGCTGGAGGTATTTGGGGTATACTGCTATACCTGTATGAGACATTATGATCAATATAGGCTAGCTGATTGATGTGAATGGCATATATACATGGCACAAGCCATATTGTCATGAATGTTACCAATACCATTAATGTTATCAGACACCAGTGTGTGTACTGTGTGCATCACCAGAACAGGTAGCACACATGCATCTGGTGTAACAACTGGATGGGAGTTCTGCACCATCAGACAGTAATGTTTATGCCACAAAAAGAATACCTAGGTATGACCAATAACATGTGTGACAGCTCAATATGACAAAGGTGGTACACTTCATTTCACATCACTGGAAGATGCGAAGGGAGGCGCATGAAGAGGGGTGCATTGTACTCAGTTATTGGTGTGATGAAGGCTGTGAACTTTGGAGGTATTATGGCTTTTGCCATGAATGTCCTTCATATACCCAATAGTTGTGTTACATATAAGGGAGTAGTCAGTACTGTGATCACATGCTGGTGGACATTCCACTTACCATCTGGCCCAGGACACAGATCACATACCTATCGGTCTGATTAGTGTGTGATGTCTACTTTATACTTGGGTTGTGTGTTTGTTTCCCTGGTGTAACAAATCCCACCATGTTTTCTTGTAATTGCAGGTGCTTTCATGGCTGTGGCAGCAATCTTTGGTGTGTGTTGATACTGTCTGTATTATACTAATATCACAGTTGGAGTCAATGATTGCCCACAATCTGTAGTCCTTCAGGCAGCTGTTTGGACACAGGATGTGTATGTCATCTGTGATGTCCATCACTTAAATAATGAACAGGAAAGGGTCTAGCAGACAGTCCTGATGTATGGACCTGATCACTGGACCTGATATATAGGTCCCTTCACACATTTCAACATATTTAGATGCCATGTATGTGATACACTGGTCTACCCATTTGGTGATTTAGGTATATACGGCCACATCTAACAGTGTTTTGTGAATACCTCAGTGTGGATTTGTGTCAAATGATTTGAGCTTGTCAAGTTCAAATGGCTGATAGTGTTGCCATCATGCATGCCCTTAATGACCCCTTTGAGGACATCTAACAGATGTAACAGACATGATGTAGCATTAACTCACACAGGTCTAGTGCACACAGCCAGGATATCACTACTGTCCATTTAATGATGACATGTTGGTCTACCTTACAGATGAGGAGAGTCAAAATGTGTTTATATATGCATCCATCTGGTGCTGTCCCCCCACCCCATCAACTCACATGGATGCATGTTGAAAACAGCTTTCTACAGCAACATACTCTGTGTGGAGAGTGTGTTGAAGTGTGTGTATTCAACCGTGTCAGGAAGGTGTATGTGATGAATCACATAACAGGTGACCTGTGATGTTGTCACAGCCCATTGAAACTGTGTAATAGGCCTGCATGAAGATAAGACAGTGTGTACATGTCGCTAGATGGGTAACCAACTGGCTCATTGACAGAACACATACTGAGAAAGTTGGTGAATCAACCTGTGCCAGTAGAGCTGTCACCACTGGTGTACCCAAGGGATCTGTGCATGTCCCTTTACTATTTGGAATCTATTTCTTGACAGTTCAGGCTAAAGTATATGACCTTTGGCTTACCATGTTTGCTGATTCTTGTATACTGGGTGCAATCACTGAGTCTACCTATGATGATAACATACTACAGGAGCGGCTAACACAGACAAATGATTGGTGACAAAGCCACATGGTCTACAAATAAGTCGAAAAATGTGTCTTTATTTTGACCTTCTGCAAAGTGGAATTCCCTGCTAATTACAACAATGACAACAGTCCTGCTATGCTGAAACCTAGTGATGCAAGCACTGGGAACACACTTACATAGCACTCTGAACTTCAACCACCAAGTGTCCACATTGGTATTGATAGCCTGTGTTGTGCACATCATAAGTCACACTATCATATTCAGCTCTCAGGATTATATTACAACACTGTACTCAAACCTCATCAGAACACTAATATAGAATATAATGCTCTCTTTTGTATGTACCTCACCAAACACATGCAGCAGCTGGGGAGGCCACATGGGTTACTCACCAAGAAAGAACAGTGAATACAAACCATGCCATGATGTATGTGGATAGACTGAAATCCATGTCACTGTAATCTGTATCGTATAGAATGAGATAACTTTTGTCTGGCCTCCATGCCAGTCTCTGACCCTGCCCTAGTGGGAGTAGTGCACATCCAGAAACCAGATATAGCTGATGATATCAGCAGGAGAATAAGACAATAACTGTGTCCCACATGCTGGTGTAAAAGCTTCTCTGTATTGTCAAGCAAGTTCACACACACACACACACACACACACACACACACACGCACACGCACACGCACACGCACACGCACACACACACACACACACACACACACACACACACACACACACACACACACACACACCAGTTGACTGCAGTGAGCATAGAAACCCTACCTATCTAAGTACACAGACTATAGAACACTGTATTTAAGGCAATGACTTCACCGGTGTCTGGTGAGGAGAGTACAGCAATAACAGTGTCCCACATGCTGGTTCAAAAGGCTCTCTGTAATGTCAAGCAAGTGTATATACACACACACACACACACACACACACACACACACACACACACACACACACACACACACACACACACACACACACACACACACACACCAGGAAAAAGTTATTAGCCTAATGGCACTAGGGCATTTACAAGCCTAGCCATGTAAAAATATAAGTACCCTTACTGAGCATAGTTAGATGGTTGTAGTTAGCAGAGTGATTTTGTGATCCAGTAGAGCAGGGTCTGAGATTGCTGCGTAGGTGGGGCATAGCTCACCTGTCAGCAGCCTACATGATACTGAGTACAGTGACGTGTTTCAGTCTTTTCATGTATGTCATGTTTGGGAGGCCCTGGATTCTCCCAGTCACAAACCTCTGTGTTTTCTCTAGTTGCTGCAGGTATCTGGTGAGGTACAGACAGAAGGGAGCATTGTACTCAATTAGTCTGATAAAGGTAAAGTAGAGCAGAGCTATGACCTCCCTGATCTTGGATGTGATGGCCTTATTTATGAAGTGTGCAAAGTAGAATGTGAGTCTCACCACTATGGACACACAGTGATTGAAGTGTAGATTGCTATCAACATGTGTTCCCAAGTCTCACAACACTGTGTTTGAGCTTAGAGGGGTGCTATATATGTTATAATTATCAGGGGTACTTTATTGCCAAAGGGAACAATAAGGCATGTTTTGCTTTAAGGTTCAGTCCATGAGTTTGACACCAATCATTTGTCTGTGTCAGCCCCTTTTGTAATATGCTAACATAGCTGGGGGACTCTATATGCCTGTGGCCAGTTGACAGTCATCTTGCAAACTTGGTAAGCCACAGGCCATCTACCTTTGTCTGGACTTCAGAAAAATAATTTCCAAACAATTGAGGGACTAGCACAGATCCTTGTGGTATTCCAGTGGTACGTGGTCTTGTGGTGGAGGTGCAGTCCCCAACTTTGACAGTGTGTGCTCTGTTGGTGAGCCAGTTGGCTATCCATCTAGTAATGTATGGGTTAATCCTCAGATGGGAGACTTTCTCTATGAGACCTGAATGGGGATAGTGTCAAAGGCCTTGGATAACTCATCATTGGCAGTATTTCCTGTTATCCCTCATCCGGGTCTTTGGGGTCAGTATCAAAAAAGTCTGTTAGGTAATAGGCAAGATCTATCCTTGACAAAACCAATATGTGTCTGGTGAAGTGTGTTGAAGGTTACCTGTGAACCTGTGGATAAGGTCCATGCTGATTCCATCCCTAGCCTTGCAGACAAGGCTTTTTAGGCTTATGGGTCAGTAGTTCTAGTTCTGTATGTTAACAGATTGATGTGCATTGTATATCTCTCAACATTTTATATTAATTTCTGTAGTGTAGGTGATACATGTGTGAAAAAGTACTGAGACACTTGGGTTGCAGTGCATGGAAGGAGGCAACATATGGGTGTATTATAAATATGTGGCATATTGTTAGATAGGGCCTTCAGTTTGTTATGTTTCCACATGTAATTTCATGTCATAGACAGGATATGTACAGTAAACAGCAGTAATACACAATAATATTTACTTTTCCATAGCTTGACGAGCAGAGTGTTTGCATGATGGTTGGCAAAGTGTTTGCCCATGAGAGACAGACATTTCCAATACTTACCATGTTTGCACATAGTTAAGCAGTACACAAACATGAGCCGCATTGCTAAAGTCTGAGAGTTACTATTAAGTCTATGAAGCACACCTGCTGCTTAACTGATTCTGTGGCAACACATGTAAATGCATTGCCACATTTCTTTTTGACCCCAGATGATACTGGGTCCAAATCCAGGTGTATATAATACTTTTAAATAGTTTTAAATAAACAGAAATAATGCAATGATATCCATTCTTTATGTACATGTGTTGCTGTATGTTGGCATAGGGCAGCAGGGTTAAGCAAGATTGTGAGGAGATAACCATAACATTGTCCCACCATCGCTTGGCATTGCTGTGAGATGCAAAACTCAGCACAAACATTAAGGCCACAAATTGAAGGGATCCATTTCTTTTTCTGCTGCTTATGTGTGTTATGTGTGATTCTATTTTTGACGTGATTATAGGCGTTAAAATGTGGTAAATAGGAAAGTGGTGAAATGCGGAACAAGCAGGGGGAAGAAAAAAGGGAAAGCAATACAGGAATGTGCAGGAGGGAGGTAGGAAAGAACCATAGCTATCCATTTCTTCAGCAGTAAAAACTGATCATATGTACAAAGTATTAGCTGAATTTGGAATGTCACTTCCAGATAGAGGGGTGACAACGATGTAATCATGTTGTATAGCCAACTGGACCAAATTAAATGTGTCAAGAAGACACGTGCAAAACGCAGAGTGTTGTGAGGCAGTTAACATTGAAACCTTAAGAATTATTAGGAAATTAGAAAATGTCATGTAACTAGTGTTGTGGAAGCAGGTATAACCAATGGTCCTTGATTCTAGTACAGGTTGTGCAACCTATTTTTACTGATGTGACAGGGCAGTTTATAGCAATGAACTGAAAAACAAACAAGTGTTATTTCAACATTCTTGTGGCAACAGGTGCAAGTGTAAGACTGCCATACACATGGTCCTAGGTTCTAATACAGGATATTCCGTACATTTTTACTGCTGTTCCACTTCCCATTATATTCACTCTAATTTATAACACTTTTGATAGTGGAGCTGATATGAATTATATGTATGAGGGATGAGGCACCATTACTGTGTTTTCAAATGTATGACTGAGAGTATACTGTCTACTATATTTCTGTAAGTATACTTCTGCTATTTGGACTTGCATGGGCTTCACAATTACATAAGATAGATAAACAACTGGATCTATATCCAATAACCTTGTCAGGTCACGCACATACATGTGTAACAGCTCAAACTGTCACCTGTATTAATGTATGATTCCAGACTATGTCTGAGTAGCACTTCGTCTGTGGCAAAGATGGAAAATCAACTCTGGGGAAGAAAATGTTTTGTCCCTTATGCCTAGGTTTGAATCCCACAGTGTAAAAATCAATTATTCTTGGTCTAGAAAGGCAAAAACAAATGTTTCAGGTCATTACATGTATGCCCCCAGTGCATGTCTTCAAAATCAACTCACCTAACAGCTACCTTCCAATTTTCAACATATATTTCCAAGCTATATCAGCAGACACCCCTCAAACTAAGGTCAAGTGTCAGATAAACCCTCCTGTTTCAAATATGTGTTTCTTCCATGCTTCGCACTTCTGCACTCCAACTAACATCACACCAAATATGATTGGCATTGTTGCTTGGGTTTGTGCACTACTAGTCATCACAGTAAATGGAATTGGAGGGAAAGCATCGGTTTCCATTGGTCTAGTTTGACTGGTAGACATGGCTGGCATTAGAGAGGAAGGTGCCAAGTTCGGAGCACAGAGGTCCATGAGTCCAGCATATTTATTGGAATCCTAGTAAAGCTCCACAGCCAAAGGGTTCTACAGGGGGACTATTCTGGCTCCCAGTGCAAGTATGAGGCATGGAATAGTGTGACCTAGGTTTCATTCAGTGCCACTGGTATCCCACACACCAGAGATTAGTTAAGCCATCATTTTAATAACCTACAAAGGTGAAAAGGGGATACTGTCAATTGTTGGTTGGATGAATTTGAGACTGCTGACATCCCACAGCTGAGTAAGTATGACAATAAGGGAGTACTTATAAGACTTAAAAAGATAAATATAGGCAAGACTGGTATGCATAATGCTCTTCTGTTCTTTTCTGTTCTTTCCTCTGCTCCTGCCAAATGTAAGTTCAATTGGCAGGCTCATGCTGCTCAACTGGAGAGACTGAGGGAAGCAAGTGGTATGTATGCAGCAGAAGAGAAGTGTTATTGCAGCTTTAAAAGTTAAAGATAGCTTTTTTGGTCTTTTATAGAGATGTATCAAATTGAGCATGCATGTCCTAACTTTAAAAGCAAGTATGCATTCATTAGTCTGTAGCACAAACCAGTTATAGGAGTCCAATTTTAGACTGTAGTCAGAGGTTGTGTGTCCATATACCATGATTCACAACTATACAATACTGTTATTTCTTCAGTAATATTTACATTAAATTAAATACTCTACACCAGTAGCACAAATGTCCTGCTGTCAGCTGTATTCTGTATAATTGGAACATGCATAATTGCAATATATGCACATTCCAAGGATTACTTTCAGCAATCTGTAGTATACTTAAATGTAATTCTTCAGATAAAAGAGTTGTATAATTGCATTAATGCACTGTACTAATATTATCTCCTTTATTCTCTCACCCCAGACCCTTATCTCTCTCTCTTTTTTTTAATTTTCGATTATGCATCGTCAAAATGTCTCCATATCATCCATGTGTACCATGTCAATAAATGCTACACATCACAGCAAGGTAGGCCAGTACAAGTGGATCAGCTTGCCCCCTCTCCACTGGCTCCAGCACCAATGCCCAGCATGTCTGGGAGCCAACCTGGCACCACTGCCACTACTGCCCCTGCACTACCTGTGCCTTCAGATAGTAATAACCAGAAGCTGCCCAGAAGCTGGTGCAGTAGTCCCCTCTTGGAGCAGTGGTGGAGGTGGTGATTTCATCACCCTGTGGGTGATGCCAGGGTTGGTGCATAGGGTAATGCACAGCATCATGGGTGTACACTTATACCAGATAGAGAGGATGCTCTTTCTCATGGTCCATAGGAGAAGAAGAAGATGTCAAGCACTCCAGCCACCAGAGGAATAAGGGGAAAGTGATGACGGTCCAGTGGATGAGGACTCGATTCTCACTATCTCCAAGCTTGATGGGCATGAGCCTGGGTTATCCCCTCCCTCACTCCAATCATGGTATCCCCAACATTTTGTGCCCCACACTATCCATGCCTCTTGCCTTGTTTGTTTGCATTTGCTTCCTCACCTACCCTACTTATCTGACCCAGACATACCCATGTCTCTTACCCAGCAGTCTTCTCCATTTCACACACATGTCTTCTTGGCACTCTTGATTTGGTCCAATTGGCTGTACAACATGATTACATTGTTGTCACCACTCTCTGGAGGTGACATTCCAAATGCACCTAATATTTTGCACATATGGTCAGTTTTTACTGTTGAAGAAATGGATAGCAATGGATCCCTTCACTTTTCGGCCTCTATGTTTGCACAGAGTTTCAGACTGCATGGCAATGCCAAGCAATGGAGGCACAATGCTGTGGTTATCTCCACTCAGTCTCACTTAACCCCTCTGTCATATGCCAACATACAGCAACATGTGTACTAGAAAGACTTGATGCCATTGTATTATCCCGGTTTATTTAAACATATTTAAAAATATTAGCTACATCTGGATTTGAACCCAGTGTCATGTCATCTGGACTCAAAAAGAAATGTGCCAATGCATTTACAGCTGCCACAGAGTCAGTTAAGTAGCAAGTGTGTTTCATAGACTCAGTACTAACTATCAGACTTTAGCAATGCAGCTCACGTTTGCACACTGCTTAACTATGTGCAAACATGGAAAGTATCTGAGATGTGTATCGCGAATGCACAAACACTTTGACAACTGTTGCGCAAACCTGCTGTTCGCCACGCTATGGAAAAGTAAATATGTATTACTGATGAAAAAAAAAACAATATTCACAGCAGCTTCCAAATAAAATTGTAATCCACAAAATGAAGCAGCTTTTTGGGCAAAACAATAAAGCCCTGAGCAGGTCAAGCTTAGAAAATTGTGAAAAAACCCACAGATGGCTCAGCACACTTCAGTTCACTTTATTCCAGAGAAACACAGCACATTAACGCTCCACCATACATTTTCATTTTAAAACTGAGGAAGTGATTTTTAAAATGAAAACGTATGGTGGAGCGTTAATGTGCTGTGTTTCTGTGGAATACAGTGAACTGAAGTGTGCTGAGCCATCTGTGGGTTTTTTCACAATTTTCTAAGCTTGCCCTGCTCAGGGCTTTATTGTTTTGCCTGAAACGCTGCTTCATTTTGTGGATTATATGTATTACTGATGTTTACTGTCCACTTCCTATGACATGAAATTACATGTGCAAACATAACAAAGTGAAGGTCATATCTAACAGTATGTCACATATTTACAAAACAGCCAAGTGTTGCCTCCCCCAAGCACTGCAACTCTGGTGTCTCAGTACTCTTTTCACATGTATATCACCTGCACTACAGAAATTAATATCAAATGTGTGATATGCAATGCACATTAATCTGTTAACATGCAGAACTACAGCTATTGACCCATAAGCCTAAAAAGCCTTATCTTCAAGGCTAGGGATGGAATCATTATAGGGACATAGGTGACCTTCAGTACACTTGACCCAACCCATTTTGGTTTTGTCAATGGTAGATCTTGCTTATTAAACCTAGTGGACTTTTTGATACTGACCTCAAAAATCCTGACATGGGATAATTGAACATAATCCACTCTGCTACAGGCCTCATGAAGGCTCAGTGTCTCTCCAACCTAACACCACTCTTAAGTATTCAACTGCGGTACCACCTTTAACATTCTTGTAAGAAAAGCGCAGTCCAGGTCTGAACTGTCTGCAAACAGCTACAGTTAACTTTGAACCTAACACCACTCTTAAGTATTCAACTGTGGTACCACCTTTAACATTCTTGTAAGAAAAGCGCAGTCCGGGTCTGAACTGTCTGCAAACAGCTACAGTTAACTTTGAACCTAACACCACTCTTAAGTATTCAACTGCGGTACCACCTTTAACATTCTTGTAAGAAAAGCGAAGTCTGGGTCTGAACTGTCTGCAAACAGCTACAGTTAATTTTGAACCTAACATCACTCTTAAGTATTCAACTGCGGTACCACCTTTAACATTCTTGTAAGAAAAGCGTAGTCCGGGTCTGAACTATCTGCAAACAGCTACAGTTAACTTTGAGTATGTGTCTACCTGTTTGAGCCAATATTCATTTTCCCCTGGAGAGCACTCTGCTTTGGCTTTTAAGCAGCCCCCCCCACCACACACACACACACACACACACACACACACACACACACACACACACACACACACACACACACATCTTCCACTTTCTCTTATTCCCTTCTGTTAGCAAATAGTATCCATTACTGATCAATACTGTGTGTTTGTTAATTTAAACTATGACCACAGTAGCCTACTGATACAAGGTTATCCTGTTTTTCCACCTGAGAAATTAAGAAATGACTTACAGTTTCAGAGCAGTCCTTGGTCAATTGTGATTGTTTCTTAACACATACTTGTCTTTGATTTGGCTCATTAGCAGCAGTACAAAGAACTGCCTGCTCACACCCATTCTCCCCTCCCCTCCCCCTTCCCTGTTTATTACCTTAAGACAATCCCAAAGTTAATAAATATTACCTGTGGCAGGCATCATTTTTAAAACCACAATCCACTCTGCTACAGGCCCCATGAAGGCTCAGTGTCTCTCCAGTAAGTGTTTTACAACTGTAAATGCCTATTTATGTTGAATTGTATTAGACATTTTACAACTGTATATGTTTATGTTGAATTGTGTTAGACATCTAATATGATTTATGCTTTATTATTGGATGTTACTATGGCATGCTAGCATTTGTATGCACCAAGTTGTTTTTAGTATAATAGTATGTATGGTCTATTTGCATAGCTGCACCTTGTTCACTAATGTTATTCATGTAATTGTGTTGTGTGTAGACGGCTCATACTAGTGTCGAATTATTTCTGTATAATTGTGCTGTTACTGGTGGATAGAATCACATTAGAGAACCACGACAGATTGCTGCTCGCTATATTTTTATCTGTGACTTCATAACTGTCTGGGTTTTTTTTTCTAATGTTCTTCCAATTGGCTCAGTATCTGCATATACTAAGTAGTTGGTTCAAGACATTGTCCTGCATGCGGTAGCTATTTGCTCAGTGTGTTTTTTATAATCTTTATAATATATATTTACCATCTCAAAAGTGCTTACTCCTCTCTCTACTCTTCTTTTCTAGACCTAACACCACTCAAGTATTCAACTGTGGTACCACCTTTAACATTCTTGTAAGAAAAGCGCAGTCCGGGTCTGAACTGTCTGCAAACAGCTACAGTTAACTTTGAGTATGTGTCTACCTGTTTGAGCCAAGCCACTTTCTTTTATTCCCTTCTGTTAGCAAATAGTATCCATAACTGATCAATACTGCGTGTTTGTTAATTTAAACTATGACCACAGTAGCCTACTGATACAAGGTTATCCTGTTTTTCCACCTGATAAATTAAGAAATGACTTACAGTTTCAGAGCAGTCCTTGGTCAATTGTGATTGTTTCTTAACACATACTTGTCTTTGCTTTGTGATTATTTCCAGCCCCCTCATACAAGCAACTAACAGCGTCTCTACCCGCTTCGCTCCCCACCCTGCCCCCTATTTCCTCCCACCCCCAGTGGTCCCACCTTTATTGCACTCAAACCCCTCCCATCTTTCCAATAGCCAGCCACAGTGCTAACCCAACACTACCTCCTCCATCTTCCCACTGCTATCACACCTCCTCAACTAACATGTACAAGCATACCTTTCCTATGCTCACTGCATGCACTCTCCTTGCATATCTTACATTCTACCAAATCTCCATCATTCCCCCACTCAACCACTACCACTGTACTACTACTCACACCACCACTCATGTCTCACCCACACTCAGCTCCCCTCCCACCAGCTCAAGAACCATCCCTATGCACCCCCTACATATTCTACCAACTATATTACTCAAACATAAAGCATCCCTACAACTTAACATAGTAACCCTCCCACCATACCTATTACCCACAGAGCACAATCATAAAGTTTCCCTTATAAACAAACACATTCAAAAACTGAGAAAACTAACAAGTTCATGCATATCAAAACTAGCCCTAAGTGGAGACATCCACCCCAACCCCGGCCCTACCATCTCCAACCCCAATCCTCATAATCAGACTAGAAACCACAACTTCTCCCATATTACAGCCAATAGAAAGCCAAGTGACTTCCTTCTACTAAGCCTAAATATTAGAAGTATATCCAACAAAGCCCATGAACTCCATGCCACCATAGACTTGTACTCCCCAGATATGGTCATCCTGACAGAAACCTGGCTAAAACCTCACATTACCAGTGAGCAAATACTCCCTACAGGTTACGGCATACTAAGAGTAGA
Source organism: Protopterus annectens (assembly GCF_019279795.1). Lineage (NCBI taxonomy): Eukaryota > Metazoa > Chordata > Ceratodontiformes > Protopteridae > Protopterus > Protopterus annectens. The sequence continues at coordinate 832,025,495 of NC_056745.1, read as the reverse complement.
CCGGCTAAACAAAAAAGGAGGTGGTGTAGCTATAATATTTAAACAGCATCTAAATATCCAGGTCTTAAAATCATCAGCTCCACAAATAGGCAATGAAGAAATAATATATACCAACCTCAAAATTAACCAAAACAAAACCATCAACATAATTGGATGCTACTTCCCACCTGGCCAAAACATCTCTTCACTAGAAAACCTCCTCAGCTGGTCTACCCACCATCTCCCCCAAGAAACTATCATCTTAGGTGATTTCAATATTGACTGGCAATTCTGTTCTGGCAACAATCCAACCCATCATGTACACCTTCATGGCTTCACCCAACTAGTCCAGTCACCAACCAGGATAAATAGAAACTCCAGCAAGCACACTACCCTGGATTGGATACTAGTCAGTAAGAGCCCCCAGTCATATATAACAGGCTGCTTATCAGATAGCCTCAGTGATCACTCCCCAACATTCCTACTCAAAAAATATCTATACCAAGCTAAACCTGTCATCTACCGTCAAATACGTAAAAAACTAAACTTTAACCCACTCACATTCATCTCATCCCTCAAAGAATGTAACTGGCATCCTCTAGTCTAAAGTACCTCAGTCTAGATGACGCAGCTGCATTTTTTAATACTGCCTTCCTGAACATCCTTAATTACCATGCCCCCATAAGATTTTCCAGAACCAAAGCACAACCCTCCCCATGGCTACAGAAAACCACTAAGTCAGAAATGAAACACAGGGATAAAGCCTGGGAGCACTGGTGCAAAACCAAAACCCCCTCAGCTAGACAGAAATTCCTAGAACTATGCAATAGAGTCAAAAAGCTAATAAAACAGGACAAATTCCAATACTACCAGTCTGCCCTAGACTCCTCACAACACAGCCCTAAACAATTCTGGTCCTCCATAAACTCCATCCTCCACCCAGATAAAGTCAGTACCCCTCCTCCTAACATCCCTAACTCCTCAGAAAATATTGCTACCTCATTCAACACACTTCACCCAAACCATACTATCACTAGCTAAACAACACAACCCCCTCCCGTCCAATCCACACCTTCAACTAGTAATCTCCCCACTGCCTTCTCTTTTTCTCCTGTACCTACCTCCAACATAAAAAACTCTTAACTAAACTTAAACCCACCAAATTAGCAGCAGACAACCTCCCAAGTGAATACCTACAAATCGCAGCTGATGCTCTGGCCTACCCAGTATCCATCTTGATTAACCGATCTCTATCAGAAAGTTACGTTCCCACACTGTGGAAAGTATCACATATAATTCCCCTCCACAAAGGCAGACCCTCCGCAGAACTAACCAATTACCGCCCCATAGCTATTCTCTCTCCACTCTCCAAAATACTAGAGAGATGCATACACTCTCAGGTCTCAGACTACCTCCTTACTAACAACCTACTTTCCAGTACTCAGCATGGTTTTCGATCAAACCATAGCACCACCACTGCCTTACTCTCCTTTACTAACACTATCCTTCAGCATAAAAACAGTGGCTATCTCTCCTGTGCTACTTTCCTAGACCTATCTAAAGCATTTGACATGGTCCCACACAAACAACTTATCTCTGTCCTCAACAACCTATCCTTCTCACAATCAGTCACCAACTGGTTTCAGAGTTACCTGTCTGACCGCCAACAATCCATTGTATGGCAGAATGACATATCTCCCCAACTACCTGTCTCCATAGGGGTTCCCCAAGGATCCATCCTTGGACCCCTACTCTTCTCTGTTTACACCAATAATCTAGCCTCTGCCACCAAACATGGCACACTCATACAATACGCAGATGACTCGTCCATCATCTGCTCAGCCCAGTACCTACCAAAACTGCAAAAAGTCACACAGGAAGCCTTTTCCTCTGTTGAAACATGGTTATCCGATGCCCAATTAATACTCAACCCAAACAAAACTAAACTACTCATCTTCCAACCCACCAAACATACTCAAAACAACTCTCACTTTAACATCACAGCAAAAGACAACACCACTATATACCCAACTGAACACACCAAATTGCTAGGAGTGGAAATAGACAATAAACTAAAATTTGACATTCACATATCCATGACCATAAAAAAAGTCCACAAAAAACTAGGAGCGTTATACAGAAATAAGCAATTTCTCACCAAAGCAGCAAAGATTTCAATAGCAAATTCCCACCTTATCTCCACCCTACTTTATGCCTCTCCAATATGTACCAACCTAAGGCAATGTGATCTATACAAGCTAGAGACCTGCTACAACAAAATTGCCAAATTTGCCACAGGGGCATCCTACCATAGTCACCACTGTCTCTCACCTGCTGAACTGGGCTGGCTTGAACTCCCACAGCTCCTTCAGTGGTATCAACTCTCTCTCGCCCACAAATAGTAAACCATCCACTAAATGTCCCATCCCTCCAGAATCTACTCCAACCCAATCGCACCACCAGACCACTAAGATCCAGCAACAAAAATCACTTGCAGATCACTAAAGCCAATAGCTCTGCTGGTGAAGCACTATTCTCTTGTGCCATAGCCAAATTGTGGAACTCACTCCCACCCACAATTACCTCTGTACGATCATGCACTCACTTCAAAACTTTACTAAAAGCGCACCTAAAAACATGCTGGCTATGCCCTTGCAACTCCCACTCTAATATCATCCACCCTATCCAACCACTACCTTTCTTTCCACTCCACTAACTACCTTGATTATAGCAAGCTCAGATGCTCATAAGCCTAGTACTTATTATACAGCAGGAACTTCTCATTGTAACATTTGTTAATGTCTGTTATGTACTTCACAGATAAAGATTCTACTTGTCTACTGATGTACTATGTTCTTCATCTGTAAATATGTTGTAAATAATTGCTATGTTAAATTGTTAATCGCTATGTAATCCAATGTAACTACTGTCTGTTTATTTTACTGTGGAGCTTTTCTCCCCGGGCCTCCGCTGAAAATGGACCTACGTCCAGTCGGACACTCCCGGTCAACAAATTTGAATAAATAAATAAACAGAGCCTATGTTGAGTTATCCAAAGCCTTTGACACTATCCCCCATTCAGGTTATCATAGAGAAAATCTCCCATGTGGGGATTAACCCATACATTGCTAGGTGGCTAGCCAGCTGGTTCATGAACAGAACACACCCTGTCAAACTCGGGGACTGCACCTCCACTCTAGACCACATACCAGTGGAATACCACAAGGATCTGTGTTGGGCCCTCAACTGTTTGAAAACTATTTCTCTGAAGTCCAGGCAAGGGTAGATGGCCTGTGGCTTACCAAGTTTGCAGATGACTATCAAATGGGCACAGTCATATAGAGTCTCCAACTATGATATCATATTACAGAAGGGGCTGACACAGACAAATGATTGGTGCCAGACTCACAGACTATACCTTAAACCAAAAAATGCCTAACTGTCCCCTTTAGCAATAAAGTACCCCTGCTAATCATGATAAACATAGCATCCCTCTAAGCTCAAACACAGTGTTGCGAGACTTGGGAACACACATTGATAGCAATCTATATTTCAATCACTATGTGTTCATAGTGGTGAGACACACATTCTACATTGCTCAACTCGTATATAAGGCCATCACATCTGAGATCAGGGAGGTCATAGCTCTGCTATACTCTACCCTTATCAGACCCCTAATTGACTACAATGCTCCCTTCTGTCTGTACTTCACCAGACCTCTGCAGCAAATGGAGAAAACACAGAGGTTTGTGACCAGAAGAATCCAGGTCCTCCAAAACATGACATATATGGAAAAACTGAAACACCTGTCACTGTACTCAGTATCATGCAGGCTGCTGAGTGGTGACCTATGCCTGGGCTACAGAGCAGTCTCAGACCCTGCCCTACTGGAAATGCTGGACATCTGCAAATCAAATGGGACAAGAATAACTTGCTCCAGGGATTTCAACCTAGTCTCTGACTTAAATGGAACATGCTAAGGAGACAGGCATATCTCCCAGTGATTGTCACTCCTCTGTAATAGGCTCCCACTGCACGCGAAGCAGTGCTCCTCAATGTCACTATTCAAGTGCAACCTTGATAACTGGATTAATGATATTAAATTCACCCCTGGGTTGGCACATGTGTCACTCATGGACAGGGCCATTCGGTGCTGATCAAAAAATCACTCTACTGATAACAATCTAACTATGCTCAATAAGGGTACTTGTGTTTTTACAATGCTAGGCTTGTAAACACCCTAAGATATTAGGCAAGTAACCTCCTCCTAGGGGTGTGTGTGTGTGTGTGTGTGTGTGTGTGTGTGTGTGTGTGCGCGCGCACACACTTGCTTAACACTACTGAGAGCTTTTTACACCAGCATATGGGACACTGTTATTGCCATATTCTCCTCAACAGACGCCACTGATGTCGTCAGCTACAAAGTGTTGTCTTAAATAGTCCAAGTCAAACTTGAGCTGTGACACTTGCCTTACAATGTTCTGTAGTCTGTATACTTAGGTAGAGGTTCTGTACTCACTGCATTCAACTGGGTGTGTGCATGCGTGCATGTGTGCACTTGCTTGACATTACAGAGATCCTTTTACACCAGCATGTGGGACACTGTTATTGCCATATTCTCCTCACCACACACCACTGATGTCATCAGCTATAAAGTGTTTTCTGAGACACTCCAAGTCAGTTTTCAGCTGTGGTGCTTGCATAAAGTACTGAGTATTGTAGTCTGTGTACTTAGACAAGTAGGGGTTCTATTCTTACTGCAGTCGACTAGTGTGTGTGTGTGTGTGTGTGTGTGTGTGTGTGTGTGTGTGTGTGTGTGTGTGTGTGTGTGTGTGTGTGTGTGTGTGTGTGTGTGTGTGTGTGTGTGTGTGTGTGTGTGTGTGTGTGTGCACACTTCCTTGACATTACAGAGAGCCTTTTACACCAGTATGTGAGACACTGTTATTGCCATATGCTCCTCATCAGACACTGCTGATGTCATCAGCTACATCTGATTTATGGATCTGCACTATTCCCACCAAGGCAAGGTCAGAAGCTGGCCTGAAGGCCAGGCAGAAGTCACCTCATCCTATAGAATACAGATTACAGTGACATGGATTTCAGTCTATCCACATTTTGCAGAAGGACAAAATAAAGACACATTTTTGCATTCAATTGTAGACCATGTGGCTTTATCACAAATCATTTGCTTTGTTAGCCCCTCCTGTAGCATGTTGTCATAATGGTTGGGCTCAATGATTGTACCCAGTATACAAGCATCAGCAAACATGGTAAGCCAAAGGCTGTATACTTTAACCTGAAATGTCAAGAAGTAGATTCCAAACAGTAAAGGGCAAACACAGATTGCTGGGGTACACCAGTGGTGGCAGCTCTATTGGTACAAGTTGATTCATCAACTTTCATAACATCTGTTATGTCAGTGAGCCAATTGGTTACCCATCTAGTGACATGGGGTTTAATCCCCAGCTGGGTGAGTTTCTGAATGATTCCTGAGTGGGGAGTTGTATTAAAAACCCTAGGCCAGTTGAGGATAGCCAGTATACACTGTCTTACCTTCATCCAGGCCTATCATACAAAATCAATTTGCTGTGACAACATCACAGATCACCTATCACATGACTCATCACATACACCTTCCTGACAAAGCTGAATACACACTTCAACACACTCTCCACACAGACTATGTTGCTGCAGAAGGGTCTTTTCAAAGTGCATCCATATAAGCTGGGGAAAAGCACTTGATGCATGCATGTATAGCTGCACCCTGACATTCTTCATCTGTGAGGTAGCTCAACATGTCATCATGGACCTTTTCTAAATGGACACTAGTGATATCCTGGATGTGTGTAACAGACCTGTGTGAACTGTTAATGCTACATCATGTCTGTTACAGCCATTAGATGTCCTCAAAGAGGTCAAGAGTGTTCAAGATGACAACACTATTAGCCTTTTGAACTTAACAAGCCCAAGGCATTTGACACAAATCCATACTGAGTTATTTGCTCAGCACTGTCAGGTGGGGCCATATATATCTATATCACCAAGGGGGTAGACCAGTATATCACATACATGGCATCTAAATATGTTGACGTGTGAAGTGACCTATATCTCAGGTCCATGCATCAGAGCTGTCTGCTAGGTCCCTTCCTGTTCATTATTTAAGTGATGATCATCACAGATGACATACACATCTTGTGTCCAAACAGCTGCCTGAAGGACTACAGATTGTGGGTGATCGACTCCAGCTGTTATTTTAGTATAATACAGACAGTAACAACACACATGAAACATAACAACACCTGCAATGACAAGAAAACATGGGGGATTTGTTACATCAATAAAGCAAACACATAAACCAAGTATAATGTAGACATCACACCCTATAATCAGACAAACAGGTATGTGACCTGCCTCCTGGAATAGATTGTAAGTGGAATGTCCATCAGCATGTGGTCACAGTGCAGACTACTCCCTTATATGTAACACAACTACTGGGTATGTGAAGGACATCCACATCAGAGACCACAATACCTCCATAGTTCACAGCCTTCATCACACCAATAACTAAGTACAATGCACCCTTCTTTATGTGCCTCCCTTCACATCTTCCAGTGATGTACAAATGAAGTGTACCACCTTTGTCACAGTGAGCTGTCACACATCTTATTGGCCATATCTAGGTATTCTTTTTGTAGCATAAACATTACTGTTTGATGGTACAGAACTCCCACCTAGTTGCTCCACCAGATGCATGTGTGCTACCTGTTCTAGTGATGCACACAGTACATACATTGGTGTTTGACAACATTAATGACATGGGTAACATTCATGACAGTGTGGCTTGTGCCATATACATATATATATATATATATATATATATATATATAAATATATATATATATATATATATATATATATATATATAAATATATACATATATATATATATATATATATATATATATATATATATATATATGCCATGCACACCAGTCAACTAGCCTGTATTGATCAGAATATCTCATACAGGTACAGCAGTGCCCCTGCTAACACCTTCAGCAGATGTTATGTTGCCAGGACAGTGTGCGTGATTATCCTGATATGGTGTGGACGTCTCATAATAGTTGTACAAGTATGTCTGCACAGA
>NC_056745.1:831988370-832013370 GCF_019279795.1 Protopterus annectens | reverse complement strand
GGGGTGTTTTGTCAATATGATAGTTAGCAGGAGTAGATGACTTCCCTAAGGATACTATTATGCATTTCTTGGCATTTAGTTTTAGTCCATGGCTCTGACACCAGTTGTTTGTGTGTGTCAGCCCTTCCTGGAGAACATCTGTGTCAGTGCGGGATTCAATGACAGCTCCTAATTTACAATCATCTGCAAATTTAGTCAGCCAGAGACCATTGGCATTGGCCTTCACTTCAGAGAAGTAAATGCCAAAAAGGAGTGATCCAAGGACTGATCCATGAGGGACTCCACTTGTGGCTGTCCTCTTTGTAGATGAGGACTCCCCAATTTTAACTTCTTGGGTTCTGTTTGTAAGCCTTTTGGCTATCCACTGGGTGACATATGGGTCTGTACTTAACCTCCTGAGTTTGTCAACAATGCCTGAGTGAGGTGTGAAAATATGTGATGGCTGCCAGCCTAGCTAGATGGAATTTTGTAGATAATTCTGTCATTTGTAAACATTAATATAAGCCACAGGCTTATTCTCTTAAATGGAAGAAAATTGTGTTAAATGCTGAATGTCGGAGCTGTGATGTCTAGCCGAGCAGATTCTTTCTGTTGTTTTGACACCAGAGTTAATTGCTAGATTTTACATATATAATGTCTTTAATTGCTGTGGTTTTCTGACCAGGCGCAAGATCAAAGCTATGTTAAACTCTTGAGTTTCTGTTAGCCTGGGAAACCAGAAGAGTGTCAAGAATGATGTAATGTAAAGCAGTACTGTGTTATCATTTTAAGGAGAGAAAGAAGAGAGCATTTTGGATTTTGTCTAAAGCTGAAAGCAAATCACCAGTACTCTGCTTTTGCTCTATATGTAAGTTTATTTAGAACTGTGATTGCTCTTAGATATAGCTAGAAAATAGTAAGTTTAGTCTAGCTGTTTTCTGTATTGATGTCATAACTATTCTACTATATTATTTTAAGCATTTTTCTATGATATCTGAAGTCTTGACTAGCACTGTGTAGTAAAAAATATTGTCTTGTGTTTTTATTATTTATTATTAAATATTTTTAAACCTTTCAACTGTGGCTGTTTTGTGTAGAGCTAATTTAAGCTCTAGAGTACATTACACATATATAGTGATACTGTCCAAGCCACTCCAATAGCTTTAGCCCTGGGTCACACTTACTATTTGGATAATAATATTTTACAGTAATATTTGGACACCCTTTGGTAAGGGCCTTTGTAGCAGCTATTAGTGGTTGGTAGCAGCTGGTACTACGTTATAGATTGGCAAGAAGGGGCATAGCTGGAGAACCTGTGCCAGCCTTCTCCAAGAGTGTCTGTGTGGTTGTATATAACTCTTTATCTCAAAGTTTGTTTGTGTCAGCTACTTGGGCAGGGACACGAAGCACTGATTGGACAGAGAGGGTGCTACTGGTTTTAGCTTGACCACTAGGCTGAGATCTGGACACTTTAGCTATGCCAGTGGGGAGTCTTATTTGGGATATGGAGAGAAAGGGAGAAGCAGCCCCAGACTGACTGTGATCTCTGCATGCTCTTAAGGGAAATTGTACTTTACTGTGTGTGTATTTATTATCCTTCCCAAAGTGGACGCCCCTCACTGGTGTTAGTGGTGAGGATTGAGGTACCTTGATTACTGGGCCTGTGCACGGGTGTCACATATTAATTGTTTGACAGTGGTGGGTTATCCACACCACATATTAATTGGTTGTCAATTGGCATGTAGTGGTGTGGATAGTGAATTCCTGTAACTTGTGTATAGTGATCACTGAAGGTGTTTTTGTATTCTAAATCAGCCACACAGTGAATGTTCAGAGTTCATATCACAATTATTTTATTTCTTTTGTTAGCTTAGTTAGTCAGGGAGAGCAGGCAAGCATGTCAGCAGTGGAGTATGGCAAGCTGTCAAGTAGCCAGTTGGCTGAGATGTGCCAAGCTAAGAGACTGGTGTATGGAAACCTGACTAAGGCAGACATGATTACAGCTTTGGTCACAGCTGCATCAGAAAACAGCAATCAGGAGGGTGATCAGACTGGCTGTGGAGATGTACAACACTCAGGGAATGGACAGCTCAGCCTTCCTGCAGAGAACTTAAAACTCTATCTGGAGCTAAAGAGACTTGAGTTGGAGGCCAGCCATTTGGAAACAGAAACAGCAGAGAGACTGAGACGTCTACAGGCTGAGGAGAATGAGAATCTGCATTGCCTGGAAGCTGAGGAAAAGGAAAGGCAGAGGCAGCACGAAAAGGAGATGCTGACTCTTTGCCAGAGTCCTGGATGCAATGGGGAAGGGAGTAACCAGACCCCAGAAGCACAAAAGATCAGTAAATTTCTTCTGCAGTTTACAGAGAGGGATAATTTTGATAGTTTCATTCATATGTTTGAGAGGGTATGTAAACAGTATAATGTTGACCAAAGGCTCTGGGTACAGTTTTTGACCCCCTTACTCTATGGTAAAGCTGTAACTATTTTGTCCAAAATGCCTGACCATGATTTCTTAAATTATACTGCTGTTAATAATTGTCTGTTAGAATTTTTTAAGTTAACACCTGAAGCTTATAGGAAAAAGTTTCATGAGCATAGATGCAAGGCAGATGAAAGTGTGTGTGAATATGTTGCTAAACTGAGCACTTACTTATTTTCATAGGTGAGTGAGTGGATGTCAGGTCACCACTTTTGAAGGGCTGGCAGACCTTTTGTTGAGGGAACAAGGCCTTAGCACTTTGCCTGAAGACAAGAGGATCTGATAGACAATGTGTTACTTCAGATGAGTTTGGTAGGAAGGGAGACCTATACCTAGCAAGCAGAGCATCCCTGCACAGGAAAGGGACCCCCATTACTGTTCATGTGTCTAAAGGAACCCATGGTGGGCGGCCCAGTCTGCCCCAACAGAATCTGCCAGTAGCAGGGGAAGCTACTAGTCCAGGTACATGTCCAGGACCTACGGTTAAATGTTTTGAATGCAACCAGTGGGGTCATGTGGCATATAGTTGTCCACAGAGGCAAGGTGGGAAACAAAAGTTGAGAGAGCCAGTAAGTGGAAAAGACAAAATGCCAATAGTAGGTTGTCAGAGACAACAAGGGTACTGAACTACCATCCTGCAGATGTCCTGATAGGCAAGGATTTGGATGAGGCAGTACCATGTGTTAATGCAGTTACACGCAGTCAGGCTTCGAGACAAGCATATGGGTCGGGTAGCTTGGGGGATACTCAGTCAGACCACATACTTGCAGCCAGGACTGATGAGGTGGTTACTTCAGGGAGGGGGCTACTGTGTAGCAGTTAGAGTGGTGATGAGCCCCAGCTGCTTGTGGGTACTGATGTTCCCTTGGACAGAGTGACTGCAAAGGTAGAGATGAGTAGTAGTACCCAGGCTGACAGTGAGGCACCACTGTCACAGGATGCCAGATTTCCTGTGGAAGGGGAGCTGGGAAGGGTTACAAAGAGAAAGTTGAGACAGGCTCAGCTCTCAAACCCTACATTGCTAGGCCTGAGGTAGGTAGCTAGTGAGGCACCTGTTTCTCAAGGGAAGGGGAAATCTGTATACTGGGATAAAGGGTTACTGTATAGAGAGTTGACCACCAAGGAAGGGCTAGAAGGTGAGAGGATACAAAAGTTGGTAATGCCCAGAGTCTACTGTGTGGCACTTCTAGCCATAGTCTGTGATATTTCCTTTGCAGGTCATATGGACATAAAACGTACAAAGAGACATATTATGCAGAACTTCTATTCACCTGGAATTTTCAGAGATGTAACAGTTTACTGCAGGACCTATGAGCAGTGCCAAAAGGTAGGCAAGGCAGGAGACAAGGTGAAAGCTCCTTTGATGCCTTTGTTTGTGACTGTGGAGCCATTTCAGAGGGTAACTATGGATATTGTGGGCCTCTGAGTACACCAAGTTCCACAGAGAAAAAGTATATCCTAGTGGTAGTAGATTATGCTACAAGATACCCTGAGGCAGTGGCTTTGTCCTCCATTGAGGCAGAAAAGGTGGCAAATACTTCATTAGAGATGTTCAGCAGGGTAGGTTTCCCAAAAGACATACTGACTGACAGAGGTGCCAGTTTCATGTCAGACCTGCTGGCTTGTCTGTGGAAGTACTGTGGGGTGAAGCACCTGAAGACCATCCCTAAACTAATGGTCTTGTTGAGAAGTTAAACTCTTCAATCAAGTCCATGCTACGGGCATTTGCAGACCAGTTTAAGAGGGAGTCGAACAAATATTTGCCCCATCTGTTGTTTGTTTGCAGAGCTGTTCCCCAGGAATCCACAGGTTTTTCACCTTTTGAGTCGCTGTATGGGTGGAGGGTGAGGATACCTCTAGATTAATTTGTGATGAGTGGGAGGATGAGTGTGAATCTCACAAGGAGTCTGTTGTGGCATATGTTCTAAACCTCTGGACAAGGCTCAGGGAACTCATGGGCTTGGCCCAGGAGAACCTTGCAGAATCCCAACAACAGAAAAAGGTATGGTATGACAGGAATGCTCGAGCTCGAGAGTATGCTGTAGGGCAGCAGGTAATGGTTCTCATTCCTGTCAGACACAACAAGCTGCAAGCAGCTTGGGAGGGACCCTACAAGGTGGTAAGAAATGTAATTGATGTTAACTACATGGTGGAACTGCTAGGCAGGAGGCAGGGGAACAAATTGTATCATGTTAACATGATGAAACCTTACCATTATAGGGAGGCCCTTGTGCTGAGCATTTGCAGTGGATTGCAGGAGTCTGAGGGAGATCTGGCGACTGATCTCCTCCATGAGGCTCGGACTGACACCTCAGTGGAAGGGGAAGCAATGTCCCAGCAGCTATCTCCTACCCAGGTTCAAGAAATCTGAGCAGTGTTACAGGAGTTTGGGGACATGTTCACTGGGAAACCAGGGTGCACTCACGTGCTGCAGAACCAGGTGGATACAGGACCCCAAAGGCCTTTTAGGCAGGCCCATTATAGGGTCCTTGACAGAATCAAACAGACTCTGAGGGAGGATATACAGAAAATGTTGGAACTAGGGGTAATTCAAGAGTCCCTGTGCCTCCCCAGTGGTGCTGGTGCCAAAGAAGGATGGCAGCACCAGATTCTATATGGACTACAGGAAATTAAATAGTCACACCGAGTCAGATGCTTACCCCATGCCTAGGACAGATGAGGCCCTAGAGCAGCTGGGTGGGGCTAAGTATCTTACAACCATTGATCTTACTGATTATTGGCAGGTGTCCTTGACTCCCAGTGCTAGAGAGAAGTCAGTCTTTGTGACTCCTTTTGGCTTGTATGAGTTCACAAAAATGCCCTTTAGGATGAAATATGCCCCAGCAACTTTCCAGAGGCTGGTAGATCATATCCTAGCAGGAGGGTTTGCCCTTGCTTATCTAGATGATATTGCCATCTACAGTCATTCCTGACAAGAGCACCTTCAACATGTCAGGGAGATGCTGGGCAGACTACAGAGGGCAGGATTGACCATTAAGCCCAGCAAATGTCAGGTGGGTATAGCAGAGGTCTCCTACCTGGGACATAGATTGGGGAGTGGTAAGATCTGGCCAGAACCTGCCAAAGTAGAAGCCATTCAGGCATGGCCTGCACCTGTTACCAAAAATCAGGTGAGGGCATTCTTAGGGACAGAAGGGTACTACAGAAAGTATGTCCCCAGTTATAGTACCATAGCTGTTCCCCTCACAGACCTGACAAGGAAGAACAGGCCAGATAAGGTACTGTGGACCACAACATGTGAGCAGGCATTCCAGAAGCTTATAGAAGCTTTGAGAGGACCCACTGTATTTGCCAGTCCAGATTACAGCAAAGAAATTGTTGTGCAGGTGGATGCTTCAAACCATGGGATGGGGGCTGTACTTAGCCAGATTTCTTCAGAGGGAGAAGAGCACCTAGTGGTTTATCTCAGTCATAGGCTCCAACCCAAGGAGGAATGCTATGCAGCTGTAGAAAAGGAATGACTAGCCATAGTGTGGGCACTGCAGAAACTTTAGCCTTATCTGTATGAAAGAAAGTTCACAATCCCCTAACATGGTTAAACAGAGCCAGCCAGCAAAATGCCAAGTTGCTAAGATGGAGCCTATGATTGCAAGCATATATGTCAGTGCAGCACCACAGTGGGAGTAGCAATGCCAACGCAGATTGGATCTTAAGACAGGGAATGGGTTAAGGTATACTCAGATAGACCTGACCCTCTTAAGCAACATTTCTCAAGGGACTCTTGAAAAACTAGCTTGAGTTCTCAAGGGGGAGAGAAATGTGAAGATATGTGAAGGCTGCCAGCCTAGCTAGATAGAATTTTGTAGATAATTCTGTCATTTGTTAATATTAATATAAGCCACAGGCTTGTTCTCTTAAATGGAAGAAAATTGTGTTAAATGCTGAATGTCAAAAATGTAACAACAGCACACTCTGCTGGAAGAAAGCTGATATGTCAAGCCTTGTATGACTGTTTGATCTCAAACTCGGAGCTGTGATGCCTGGACCATCATATTTTTTCTATTGTTTTGTGACCAGAGCTAATTGCTAGATTTTACATATATAATGTCTTTAATTACTGTGGTTTCCTGACCAGGTGCAAGATCAAAGCTATATTAAACGCTGAGTTTCTGTTAGCCTGGGAAACCAGAAAAGTGTCAAGAATGATGTAATGTGAAGCAGTACTGTGTTATCAATTTAAGGACAGAAAGAAGACAGCATTTTGGATTTTGTCTAAAGCCGACAACAACTCACCAGTACTCTGCTTTTGATCTGTATGTAACTTTATTCAGTACTGTGATTGCTCTTAGATATAGATAGAAAATAGTAAGTTTAGTTTAGCTGTTTTCTGTATTGATGTCATAACTATTCTACTGTATTATTTTAAGCATTTCCCTGTGATCTCTGAACTTTTGACTAGCACTGTGTAGTAAGAAGTATTGTCTTGTATTTTTATTATTTATTATTAAATATTTTTAAACCTTTCAACTGTGGCTGTTTTGTGTAGAAATAATTTAAGCTCTAGAGTACAATGCACTTATATAGTGATACTGTCAAAGCCACTCCAATAGCTTTTGCTCTGGGTCACACTTACTATTTAGATAATAATATTTTACAGTAATAATTGGACGCCCTTTGGTAAGGGCCTTTTTAGCAGCTGATATTAGTGGTTGGTGGCAGCTGGTACTACCTTATAGACTGGCAGGAAGGGGCATAGCTGGAGAACCTGTGCCAGCCTTCCCCAGGAGTGTCTGCGTGGTTGTATATAACTCTTATCTCAAAGTGTGTGTGTGTGTGTGTGTGTGTGTGTGTGTGTGTGTGTGTGTGTGTGTGTGTGTGTGTGTGTGTGTGTGTGTCAGCTACTTGGACAGGGACATGAGGCACTGGCTGGACAGAGAGGGTGCTGGAGGTTTTAGCTTGACCACTAGTCTGAGATCTGGGCCCTATAGCTGTGCTAGTGGGGAGTCTTATTGAGGATCTGGAGAGAAAGTGAGAAACCAGCCCCAGACTTACTGTGATCTCTCTGTGCTTTTAAGGGAAACTGTACGTGAATGCCTTTCACTGGTGTTAGTGGTAACGATGGAGGCTCCTTTATTGCCAGCTCAGTGCACAGGTGTCGCATGGAGTATTGTGTCAAATGCCTTGGCCAGGTCAGGGTAGGCAGTATTAATCACTTTGCCCTCATACCTTGCTTTGGTGACCTTCTCACAGAAGTCCGCCAAGTTGAGTAGGTATGAACTGCCCCTGATGACGCCAGACTGAGTTGGGTCCAGTGTCTGGATGTTTATTATATCATTACTGATCATTTCCATGATAATTCTTCCCATGGCTTTGCATATAAGACAAGTGAGACTTATGGGTCTGTAGTTTCCAGGGTCTATAGATGACCCACCTTTGTGCAGAGGGATGACTGTTGTTGTTCTCCATTTATGAGGCACAAAACCTGTTTGGAGGCTGCAGTTAAACAGCATTTACAGAGGGCCTGATAGGTCATGTTTCATGCTATGGTCACCCCCTCATTGGTCAGTTCAGACCATAAGCTAATCACCCTTAACATCCACATCCCACCCCCCAATAAGAAAACCTCCATAAAAAACTTCTCCAAGGCCAACTTCATGCTACTCAAGTCAGAAGTTACAAACTTCATGACACCCATGCAGACAGGAACTGAAAGTTCGACTGCTGAGTTGTACACTAAGGCACTGTATGAGCATATCTACTCATGCATGAATCGTGCCATCCAAAATAGAACAAAGATGCTCTCCTCCAAAAAAAGGAAGCCGATCTGGTGGTCCCCTGCCATAAACAAACTTTACAACAAAAGGAAAAAACTGTTGCAGAAAAGAGGAAAAATCCCAGGATGAAAAACCTCCCTTACCAGCCTTAGTAAGAAGCTGAGATCCTTCATAAAATCCTCCAAAGCTAGTTACAAAAATAAAATTGCCAAAGATTCCAAAGCCAACCACAAGGCATTCTATAACTATGTCAAGAATCTAAATGGCAATGCTAAGATCTGCTCTGAGCTACAGCAGAATGGCATTAAATATACTGATCCCAAGGATATTGCCAATATCCTGGCAGATCGATTCAGTGCCAACTTCACCCCCCTCTCATCCCCTAAATGGCCCATTGCAATACTGGAAGATTGCCAAATTCTGGTAATAATGGCCACACAAGTAAAAAACGCAGTCTCCAAAGCTATGAATACAGCATCCATGGGACCAGATGACATCTCAGGCTGTGTACTACATGAACTACAAAATGAACTGGCACCTCACCTAAGTGTCATGTTTAATCATACCCTCACCTCAGGCTTTATGCCCACTGAGTGGCGCACAGCTACAGTTATCCCACTCCACAAGCGGGGATCCACCTTGGATCCCAGGAACTACCGCCCATCAGTCTGACGAGCCTGATCTGCAAGGCCATGGAACGTATTATCATGGAACTTATAAACAAAGACATTGGCAAACTTCAAACACTGGACCCCACCCAGTTTGGGTTTGTGAAGGGCTGATCTTGTCTCCTGAACCTTATTGACTTCTTCAAATCAGTCTTCAGAGCCGTGGACAAGGGTAAGACAGTCTACACAGCCTATATGGACCTCGCCAAGGCCTTTGACACCATCCCCCACTCTGGAATCATAGATAAACTTACTAAGCTGGGCATTAATCCCTACGTCACTCGATGGGTTGCCAACTGGCTTATTGACAGAACCCACACTGCAAAAGTAGCTGACTCCAAATCCAGCTCCAGACAAGTGACAAGTGGAGTACCTCAGGGTTCAGTCCTGGGACCTCTCTTGTTTGGCATCTACTTCTCTGAAGTACAGGCCAACACTAAGGGACTCTGGCTAACAAAGTTCGCAGAAGACTGCAAACTGGGAGCCATTATTGAATCCCCAAATGATGTGGATACTCTAAAAAAGGGCCTTATAGAAACAGATGCTTGGTGCCAGAGCCATGGGATCAAGCTCAATGCCAAGAAATTTAGTTATCCCCTTTGGGAAAAAACATGTACCTGTAAATTATCACATAGGTGGCAGTATACTAAACACCAAAAGTGTGATAAGATACTTAGGGACACAGGTGGACAGTGGTCTCACCTTCAATAACCACATCACCACAACAGTCAGGAAATCCTTCTATGTGGCACGCCTCATCACTAAGGGCTTTTCATCCAGAAAAAAGGAGGTCATTGTCCCACTGTACTCATCCCTCATTAAACCCATTATAGAATACAACGCCCCATTTGGTATGTACCTCTCAAGACATCTACAACAACTGAAAAGGCTGCAGAAATACCTCACTAAAAGAATCACAGGCCTAAAGCAGATGCCCTATGCTGACCGCCTTAAAAAACTCCAGCTATACTCGCATATCGTCTACTTCAAGGTGATCTCTGCTTAACATACAAGGCCATGTCAAACCCAGAGCTGTTGGACATGCTACACTTACAGAAATCCCAATCCCTCAGAGCCACACGCTGCAGGGATCTAAATCTTGTCATCACAATAAACAAAACATGCTGGAGGGATAGGTTCCTGACCCAGAGACTCCCCAGACTCTGGAATACACTGCCCATACATGTCAAGCAGACCGCCTCTTTGGCCTTCTTCAACAGGAACCTTGATGATTGGATGGGAGATAGGAAATTCACCCCGGGGATTACATCAGTCACCCTGCTAGACAAGGGTCCAGGGAAATAAATAGTGTGGGAAGAAATAGCCAGGGAATTGTTCTGGCTAGGCTTGTATAGGCCCTAGGGCCGATAGCCTAGTACCAACCTATGAACCTATTTAGAAGGCATCCTGGGATATTGTCTGGGCCCATTGATGCAGTGTTTTTGGCTTTAGAGAGAACATTAAGGACCTGCTCCCTAGTGATAGCAGGGGGACTTATATTTGATGGCTTTACCTGAGTGAAGGTTGAAGGGAAGAGAGCAGTAAAGTTGGAGCTATATTTGTCAGCCAGTAGGTTTGCTAAGTCTTCTGGCTCAGTATTTGTGGCTCCATTTACAATGAACTCTGCACACAATTGTGTATTGCCTTTGAGACTGCAGACATAGCTAAAGAATGCTTTGTGGTTGTCCTTGGCCCGGGAGGCCAAATTTATCTCAGATTTGGTTTTGGTAGACTTTATTTGTCCTCCAAGTTGTTTGTTTATCCTGCTGGGTGCTGCCCTCCTAATTTTTGCCATGATTTTCTTCCTTCTGTTACACAGCCTATTGATTTTTTGATTCCACCAGGGTGGGTTGTTTTTTGAGTTAGTTCTGTATTTCTTACAGGTGGGTACAGCTGCCTCTATGCAGCTTATATAGGATTTCTGTGGAAAGTTCTGCATAAGCATCAGTATTCTCAGGGTTTTTGGATGCTTCATATTTTGCCAGGTTATCACTTAATAGCAGGAAGTTAGCCTTACAATAACTCCCGAATATTCGAGGGTTAGCAAGGGGGGGGGGGGTCCAGGTTTTATTTTTACTTCAAAGGAGACCATTTTATGGTCTGACCTTACCGGAGAAGACATTACACTAGTGGGTGTGCAGCACTCTCCAATATTAGTGAGGACCAACTCCAGTATTGTTGCACCCCTGGCTGGTGCATTGACAATCTATTCCAGGGAGTTTGTGTTTACAAAATCCAGGAGCCTCTGTGCCTGTACGTTTGGTATCATATAGGATTCCCAGTTAATAGTGGAGTAATTAAAGTCATCAGTGAACATGGTATTGGGTTGGATGGTGAGTGTTTCCAATAAGTTTAAATACGTGATATGGGTTTCCTGGGTCATAGAGGGGGACCTATAACTTGCAAGGAAGTGGTATTGGATTTTGTAATTTGAACATGGAGTAGCTCTATATATATATATATATATATATATATATATATATATATATATATATATATATATATACTGAGAAGATGAAGGAAGTAAGGAAATTGCATATTCGTAAGTGTGAGGTTGAACTTGGAATGGGACATGTGATGGTTATAAAATGCAAAATAGGGTCATATGACCTAGAGATATAGTAGACCTTAAGCGCTCCTTCAGAGGGTGCAGCTAGCAACTTTACTTGCTTGCAAGTTTCTTCCATTCTAGTAGATGCAGTTGGCTTCCTCCTTGGAAGCTGGAACATACAATGGATGTAAGTAGCTTAACTAATTGTTTAGTTTGTGTCTTGATAGTTTTCTGATGTTTCTGACAGATCAATCAAAGCTCAAATGTCTGGGTCTGAATAGGATTTATTTATGGAAAAGTGCACAAAAGGTTGTGATCCAATATGGTACTGGTGGTATATTCTCCTTGCAATATAATTAACAAAATACAGGGAGAATATGCATTAAATAAGAGATTGTCAGGTAGGATGAGATATATAGAGAATAAAAAAAGGGATATAGACTATAAAAGTCCTAGAATGTTAATGGCTTGAATTCCGCAATTAAATGAGTTAAAATACTTGCATATGCTAGACAGGAGAGGCCATCCGTTGTACTATTCAAGTACATGCACACAAATGGCACGGAGAAGGAATTATACATACATTTGGGTCTAATAGCATCTTTTTTCCATTCTTTGATAAGGAGAAAAGGTGAGGAGTGTGTATTCTGTTTCATAAAGCCACCCAAGAATGTTTGATGGTCAATATGGGGCCAATGTGAGGTTAAGAGGTTAGTTGGGTGGATTTAAAATTACACTAATTGCAATTTACACCCCCTCCAAGTACAAATATTAGGGGAGATGCTTTACCAAGCAGGGAATGGATGTTATCCTGGTAAGGGTGGATGATTATTTTGGGTGACTTGAACATAATCACGAATAAAGATAATAAAGATGAAGTCCATTTAAGACATAGGATGTCAGTTTTACTTGTTTAGGGAGACACATTTTTTCACATATAGATAAGGTTATTTTATTTTAAAAGAGAACACCAGTAACAGCTGCAAAGCTTTGAAACTGGGGTCATCATTTATTGTATCATTCCCATTTAATCTCTGCCTTTTTCACATTTCTCTCAGCCTTGTTAAAAGTTTTGGAAAGTAGATTTAGCCCACTGTAAAGGAGAATTTAGAGACTGGTTGGTTAAATGTTACAAGGAGTTTAGAGATAAATATTTGAGATGAAAACAGCTGAGTCTAATAGACTGGAAAATCTTAAAGGAAGAACCAAAGCTTTCCCAAGGCAAGTATGCATGCCAGAAAATGGCAGTTTTAAAGATAGATATGAAAGTGTTAGAATAAAAACTAAAAAAGTATCTGATATGAATTCAAGGTAAGGAGATCCTGATTAAAAGCTCTCATATATGCTTTTGGTTTCCCAGATGGATAAACATATGGAATGCTAGGAGGGGATTCTTTTTTCTTGTTTTTTTTTTTGTTTTTTTTTTTGCTTACATCAAAAGGCCAAAAAAAAAAAAAAACTTTACTGGCTTATTTTAGACATCAGATCATTTAGTTCTCCCCACAACAGGGATGAGAACAACAGCCCAGAAAAGATCTCTAGCATATTGAGAGTTTGTTACAAAAGTGTGCATCTAACATAACAGGCCAATGATACATACCAGGAATGATTGTTTCATTTCTTTCAAGAAGTATTTTTTTATTTATTTTACCTTTGTTAGCCAGAAAAGTTTAACTTGGCATAAGTCCCCTTTTCATTGGAGGCCCAGGGAGAACAGCTTCTTGGGAGCTATACATTGAAGGTGGGTTATAGGATATCAATACTATGAAAAAGAAAGAAAGAATATAGTCAGATATAATCAGTGTGCAGGAAAGTAAATTATAGTAGGTGGAGATAACAGTAAAGGAAGAGAGAAAGGTAAAGGAAGATGAAAGAAGTTAATATTCTACAGGGGAAAGGTTAGGATACAATAGTGAAAGAGACTGAAGGAGAGTTTGATTAGCCAGGAAATGGGGTTATCACCCCATCTCTATTTTTTAATTGTTGGGAAAGCTATACAAGAAATTGTCTATGCACAGCTAGGTCCTTTCTTGCCTCTATGATCCATGTCAGTTTGGTTTCTGGAGTTGCCACAGTACTGACACATCCCTCACCAAAATTATAAATGATTGCTTAGTAATGAGAGATTAAGAGAATTATACTGTCATTGCCCCCCATGATCTATCAGCTACATTTGATATGCTGGACCATAGTGCCTTACTGGAGTGCTTCCAGACCTACTATGGTTATTTTGCCACAGTGCTTCCTTGGTTTATTTGTTGGGGAAGTCGCAGAGTCTGGATTCTGGAATTAATATGTAAAAACACTACCTGCATTAAGAAGTTCTGTGGTGGTCAGTTCTGACATTGCTTTTGTTCACAGTGCACATGCAGCTATTAGTGGACATCATTAGAAGAGGTTTAGATTATCTTTCCTGTGTCAACTGAACCACTCCATCTTTCAGAATGAAAAAGATGCACTGTATACCCCAGATAAGTGCATGGATGACATCATGATCTGGATAAAAACCAGCAGAGTGAGACTCACTCCTGACAACACAGAGGCAATAACAATGCACCTCTCTCTCTGTATATATATATATATATATATCTATATATATATATATATATATATATATATATATATATATACACTACACTACACTACACACACACACACACATATTATATATGTCTATATATATAAATATATATATATATATATATATATATATATATATATATATATATGTGTGTGTGTGTGTGTGTGTGTGTGTGTGTGTGTGTGTGTGTATGGGGAAGAGGGAGGACAGGATAGCCTGTGGGGACTAGCCATTGCCTTCTACCCAGTGGAGACCTGGAGAGCAGAAAATCGGTCACTGACAGGCAAAATGTGTTTGAATGTCATATGACATATAGAGAAACAACAGTCTGTTGATTAACGTGCAACAATAAGACCAATTCCCATTGTAAGATGACAGACACACTGCTACCTCTTTTTTCTGGGCACAGTTATGGTTCATTGTTATTGGCTTGCTCACAATAGCGCTCCACTACTATAAGTGAGAACTGTCATGCACAGCTGAAAGGAAGTTGGAATGATTTAACTCCCCATATCTTAGCTGACCAGGTGCTTCAATAGTGGCAGCGCATGTTAATTTCATATGTGAGAAGACACATGATATTATTATGCACTACCACTGCTATCGGTTACCTTCATAACTGGGTTATGCACTCGTGCGACTCCACTTTGTGCGAAAGGTGGTTTGCAAAGTTGCAAAACCCCGACAAAAAATTGAATGTGCAATGGGTGAGTGCACATTGGCATTCGCTCATTGCAGATTCGACATTGTGAGTGCGGATTGCGTTATAGCGGGCATTGGGAAATGATCCCATTCCCCACTGTAGTGT
This sequence comes from Protopterus annectens, assembly GCF_019279795.1. NCBI lineage: Eukaryota > Metazoa > Chordata > Ceratodontiformes > Protopteridae > Protopterus > Protopterus annectens. The sequence goes on along the minus strand of NC_056745.1, from coordinate 831,998,566 downwards.
GATCTCGGAGTTGGTATATTAAAGTAAGGGGGGGTTCAGAGGGGCTCCCCCCCCTGCATTACGATGCGTCTTTGACATTTTAGTTCAAAAGTCAGTGAATCAGCTGTTTGATTTGCTGACTTTTGAACTTCTGAGAATGTCTAAGTTTTAATTTTGAGCATTTGGGCGAACCAAATGTGCGATCGAACAGACAATATGAAGGTAAACCCTGATATCATACGTGAGAAGACAAATTTCTGTGGAGAAACTTCTTCCCGGAATAAGTGTCCTTAAGAAAATAACTATAACAAATTAAGTTTAAATGTCTGCTCTATAGCGCTAACTATAGGCAGAGTCCCGCATGCGTACATCCAGAATTTCTAGCCTTTTAATTATATCCACATCCCCTATGAGCATCTATGCACACTCCTGAGATAATAATACTGCTTACAGTATAAATTGCAACACTGAATAGTAATCTTCTTCAAGCTGCAGAGATACAGATTTATGCTGTTTTAAGCAGCGCCTTTGTTAAGCAGTGTGTTTTTCTATTTTAAATCTATTTTAAAGTCAGAAGAAATCTGTATAGCAGATACCTTTGTGACAACTCACAGCTTCTGTTTTCTTCACACTGAGCACACCCATATTGATTACCTCCTGCTGGTTTGGGGGCTGTTACCCTTTTCTCACCCCTCCCACCCTCAGTTCCCCAGCCACCTCCATACCATTACATTTAGAGGAACTGCTACCCTCCACTACTCTACCTACTTCCTACAACTCTTAAAGGTATATACACAAAACTGCAGAAATACAAACATATAAGTCCTCTCCCATTCACAATAATGCACACATAACTTTTACCAACACTCTGAAATTACTCCACCATACAATTCCTATTTAACTATTCAGTAGCAAACCTGCATACTTGTACTATATTCCTAACCTGAGTTATTTATTTATTTTCATTTTACATTTGTTAAATGGGCTGGTCCAGCTGGATATATTTCCATTTTCAGTGGAGGCCCGGGGAGAAAAGCTCCAGTAGTAACACAGAGATAATATAACACTTAAATATATTAAGTACAAATTATACAAAGAAAGGATGTTAAAAATACTTAGTAATTAGTATTAATGAGAGGAAAAACTGACATTAATGTCCTATAGTCATACAGAATAAGCTAGTCACTGTGCAGAAAGGATATCTGAGGTAAGATACAGTACATTCAGAAGAATTACATTAATAACATAAGTAGTTTAATTTACTAGAGATAAATACTACTTCTGGAGGGGTGAAGTAGTAATGATTGGTATGAGGAGGCAGTACAGAGACAGCAGTAGAGAGAGCAGAGGAATTAGTCAGGGTTGCAACAGGGATATAACCACTGAGTTTTAAGATGTTTCTTAAACCTTTGTTTAAAGAGCTGCAGGGAGGGTTGTAAAGTTAGATCTGGTGGCAGAAGATTCCATTTTTTTCCTGCAGTATTGGAGAACAAGGAGTCCCCTGCCAAGTTGTTAGACTTGCTTGTGCTAGCAAGAAGTTTGCTAGAGGATCGTAAGGAGTTGAGATTCCTATAGGGAGTAATAAGGTCGGAAAGTATAGGGGTGTTGTTTGGTTGGTAAAATATCTTATGAACAATGGTAAGTTGGGATAGTATCAAAATGTTGTTTAATTCTAACCAGTCTAGTTGCTGTAGGTTCTGACAATGGTGTGTTCTAAAAGGGTTTCCAGTGGCAAATCTGGCTATATTATTATAGGAGTTAGCTAGTTTGACACGATTACTTTTTTTCAGGTTAGTATATATGGGTGAAGCATATAGAAGAGTTGAGATTAAATGGGAGTGGGCAATTGTAGTTTGGGATGCTGGAGTTAAGAAGGGTTTTATTTGATATAAGGAGCACTTCTTTATATTTACTGTTTTAATGGTGTTCTTAATATGGTTATCGAAGGTGAGGTTGTTATTAATTGTGATACCTAGCAGTTTGGTGGTAGAGTCTGGGGCTATAAGGGTGCCATTGTTGGATTTCATTGTGAAGTTTATGGGGAGGACTTACTGGAAGGTGTAAAAAGTAAGAGTTTGGTCTTTTTGGCATTTAAAAGGAGACGTTTCAAGAACCAAGTCTTTACTGTACTGAATACTTTTTGGGTGAGGGAATGTAGTTCAGATGTGGAGTTGGCAGAGCAGATGAGTGTAGAATCGTCTGCATATTGTATGCAGGTGGCTTGAGGGATTGCTGAATGGAGGTCATTGATGAACAAAGAGAAAAGAAGAGGTCCTAGAATAGAGCCCTGAGGGACCCCAAGGGAGCTGGGCAGGTGGGAAGATAGCTTATTTTCCCAGAGAACTGCTTGTTGCCTGTTGTTAAGGTAGGACTTGAACCAGCGAATAGCCTTGGTGTCTAGAGAGAGGGATTCAAGAGTCTTTAAGAGTAAGGGGTGGTTTACCATGTCAAAAGCTTTTGATAGGTCAGTAAAGAGTTCTGAAGTGAGGCAATTGTTATTACGATTGCGGTTGATAGAGTTGGTGAACGAAAGGAGAGCTGTGGTGGTACTATGAAATGGTCTAAAACCATGTTGGCATTTAGCTAAAATGTTGTGTTTGGTTAAGTGGTTTATTAGCTGATAGTGAATGCATTTTTCCATAACTTTTGCTAAGGGAGATAAGAGAGCTATGGGACTGTAATTGGAAAAATCATTAGAGTTACCACCTTTATGTAAGGGGATTATGTGGGAGATTTCCCTTACAGTTATCTCATTTCATTGCCAGCTGAAACCTTGCATGTCGGGAGAAATACAACTTTACTAGTATAATACTTTTGATTGTCTTTCTTGTACTTTATCAGAACAACTTCAACCATCTATTCTGAAGTTCTGCTCACCCTCCCTCATTGGTATACTACTTCTTTTTCAAACCTACCGACGTGCACTTTACTACCTGGTATGCTCTTCTGTCATATTTAATGTTTCTGACATCATGTAGTTTTCTTGCATAGGCCTCCTCATATCATGTCTACCTTCCTTCTCCACATTTCTTCAGACTTCTTCCTAATCACATGTATATCTCCATGCCTGTATACAGGAGCGGCCTTAGGTCAACTGGTGCCCTAGGCAAAAAGGCTCCACAGTGCCCCCACCACAACACTTGATGCCCCCATCCTGGTCTACCTACACCAAATAAATACTGGGAAAGTGCCCCTGCTAGACCGGCACCCTAGGCGGTCACCTAGTTGGCCTATGCCTAAGGCTGGCTATGCCTGTATAACCCCTCCTACATACACATGATTAAACACTCTACAGCCTTATCTCTTCAAAACAAACTTTATAATAAAACAAATTAAAACTGAAAGAGTTATTCCCTTACAGTCCCCCACCCCCACCCCACCCATCAAACTCCCACTCTGTGGAGATATTCACCCTCACTATGGACCATCTCTCCTGATTAAATATGACTATATTCCATACCTAGCCATTCCTCTCATCCCATATAGTGCATCCATTACCAATTCAAGGCCAAAGCTTCTCAATGTTAACATCAGAAGCATTACAAAAAATAACTGACCTACAATCAGAAGTATTACAAACAAAATAACTAACCTACATACAAGGCTGACTTTGCACTCACCACACATTCTCACCATCTACGGAACTTGTTTCAAATCTGGCATTAATGATCATCCCCATTGCTACAGCATCTACAGGACTCATTGTATAGAAAAGAAAGGAGAAGTTATTGCTATAATGTTCTCCAATATCCTTGAACTCTCTCTATACCTTGGCAATCCACCAACTTTTAGAAATGCTGAAATCCTCATTTGCCCTTCCCAAACTGAACACACTGAAAAAAGTATGTATTATTGCTATATAAATCTCTCCAGGAGTCAACATCTCTGCTATGAAAAATATTTTTTCCTGGATAACATCAAGCATTGCTTTGTCTCTCTGTCATTACTGATTCTTCCATTGCATCACTAAATATATTTGGCTTCAACCAAATTAGCCAAATCCCAACTAGATTCAACAACCCCAATAATAAACACTCCCTTCTGGACTGGATACTGACCACCAATCCAAACACACTGATCATCTCCCCATCTTTGGAATGGGAAGTATTACCATGATACCCAGAAAACATCACTTTATAGAAGAACCTAACCTCTGAGCATCAAATCCAAACCATCTTTGTTGGAGAAGGCCTTTCTGCACCCTTGTGGGAGGAGAGTGGTGTCTGGGTCCCATCTAGTTGGTGGTGATTGGACTAGAGCTCAGAGAGTGCATCCTTATTTGCTAGTTTGAATTAAAAGTGTTATTTCTTGTTTTATGTAAGTCCTGCATCTATGCTTTCTTGTGTGTATCTCACCATTGTGCACTGTTGGTGTATTTGAAAAAGGATGGCAGACCATACATTATATTACTCATGACAGTTTCACACTATCAGGGTTTAAAAGGTCAAAGGTAACTGCAGTCAGTAGCAAGCCTTTGGAGTTTGAATTTTTAAATAAAGCCAATCAACCTGGGAAGAAAATAACAGCAGAATTCTTGTTACATCCTCAGTGTGACAGTATCATTTTGGGAAATTACATTATGTCAAAATGAAGTGTGTTAAAAATTTAATGTAAAAAATCAGTTTGTCTACATACTTGTAAGCACGTATTAGCAGCAAATGTTTATTTCATGCAGAAAAATGTATGTTTATTTTCATGCAGAAAAATGTAAATAAAGTCAGCACAGCAAGCAATTCTGCCAGTTTATAGTTGTTAAAGCTGCATTTCATACAGAAAATGTAAATAAAGTCAGGGCGATAAGCAGTGCTATCAGATTAAAAATGCAGATGTTATTTTAAGGACCTGATACTAAATACAATCAAACAAGAAATGAAAAAAGGTTTAAAAGGCCTAACTATAAAGAGGACACTTCATCATTAAAGCAGGTCTTACTTTACTTCAATGACTGGAACAATGCAGAGCAAAATTTGGCAACTGTTTATGTGTTTTGGTTATTTCTTCAATGTTTGTTTAAAGTTAAAGCACGCATGTATGTTTTCAGTCTATCTGTGTTCAGATTGATTCCAGTTTATTTGTGTTCAGGTAACACTATCAAAATGTTCTCATGTTTTCAGGTTCATGGTGACAGTTGTACAGCAGTAGTAGTTTCAGTCTGTGTTCAGATGGATTCCAGTTTGTGTTCAGGTAACACTGTCAAAATGTTCTCATGTTTTCAGGTTCTTTGTAAGAATTGTACAGCAGTAGTAGTTTCAGTCTATCTGTGTTCAGATGGATTCCAGTTTATTTGTGTTCAGGTAACTGTCAAAATGTTCTCATGTTTTCAGACAATTGTATATAACATGTACCAGTTTCAGTTATGCTTTTAGCTGTGTTTAGTTAACTTTGGCAAAAGATGTTCTTTTAGTTTAGTTTCCAGAATATACACATCCATTTTTAAATGTTCAGTAAATGCTAATGTAAATATCAGTTAAGTTTCAGAATATGATCATATTCTGTTATGTGTTCAGTATAGTACATTTCAGTCAAATCTCAAAATATTCAGTCATTAGGTATCAGGCGGTGCAGTGGTGCAGCGGTTAATGCTGTCGCCTCACAGCAAGAGGTTCTCTGGTTCGATTCTTGGCTGGGGTTCCTTCTGTGAGGAGTTTGCATGTTCTCCCTGCATTCGTGTGGGTTTCCTCTGGGTACTCTGGTTTCCTCCCACATTCTAAAGACATGCTTCTGGAGCATTTCTTCCCGGGCCTCCGCTGAAAACAGGATCTGTGGAACCTTGTCGGACATTCCCGGTCAACAAATGTTAAATAAATTAGTTAAAGGTAAAGTGACAGGCTTATTTGTAACAAGCTTATTACATTATTCAGTCATTAGTTAAGGGTAAAGTAACAGAATTATTTTTTACAGGCTTATTATTTAAATAATTGGTACTGATAGTTATTCAATGCACTCAAGGCATAATAGGGCTCGCTTAATTTGTTAATTAGTTTACAGATTATAGTGCACATTTACAGATTGCAGTGCACTTTACAATAGTCAGGAATTAAGAACACTAACAGACAATGTAAAGGTATAGACTTAAAATACAGAAAGTATAGGTTTTAGTAAACTACTATAGCTCATAAATATTCATAAAAGTTAAAAAAGGTAAGTAACATTATAAAACAAATTTAAATAAAATGTATAGACACAAGTTAACACAGGATATGGTCATTATGCTTCAAAACCACTTATAAAGTTATCTTTTTAGTGCATATTTCAATTAGACTTCAGAAAATAGCCATCATGCTTGATAGGCTATACAATATATGGCAGAAGAAGCTGCCAAGGAGGGGATTTCCTCTATATCCAATGCAGTAAAAGAAAATTAAGGTAAAAGGTATAACAGCAAGTGGGCTCATAAATATTCATAAAAGTTAAAAAAGGTAAGTAACATTATAAAACAAATTTAAATAAAATGTATAGACACAAGTTAACACAGGATATGGTAATTATGCTTCAAAACCACTTATAAAGTTATTTTTTTAGTGCATATTTCAATTAGACTTCAGAAAATAGCCATCATGCTTGATAGGCTATACAATATATGGCAGAAGAAGCTGCCAAGGAGGGGATTTCCTCTATATCCAATGCAGTAAAAGAAAATTAAGGTAAAAGGTATAACAGCAAGTGGGCTCAATGGTTGAGGCAAATCTGGCAAAAATCCAAGACATGCAGAAAAATGCTAATAAAAGGGCACAATACAAAGGCGCCAGTCCAGTTCCGAGAGTAAGGCTGTAAGCAGCTAATAAAGTACAACCATCAGCTACTAGGTTATGTAGGTTTTCAGAAAATTTGGCCTATCATAAGGTATACGTTTTAAAATCCTCAGCTAAAAAAATTATGTAAAGAAATTCAGGAGGAGAGTGCAGACTAACTCTACATTAAGAAAACCTTGGTTGCAGAGAACTGCCAGTTTCAGAAAAAACATGGTACAGTATACAAATACATTTTGCAAGACCTCTTCCTACAGTAAAAAGGGGGGGGGGGTTAAATAATGTACAAATTTTAAAAAGACTCCAATCCAAACAGGCCATAAATGCTGAAGTCACACCTAGTGGTCAAAATTAAAATTGCAAGTTTATTCATATAAAGTTCATTCAAATCATAAAGTTAAAAGACTTCAATCCAAACAGGGCATAAATGCTCAAGAGGCACCTAGTGGTCAAATTTAAAATTGCAGGTTTACCAAATAAAAAACATGTTTTTTTTTATTTTCAGATTATAAATCAGGTTGCATAAAGCTAAATATAGTAGTAAGCAATACAAATGTAAGGTACCTACAGAAGTAGGTCCCAGTAGACTTTCATCAGGGACCTCAGGGGCAACTGTTAGATTAGGGATTTCCATTTTAAATTAGTTATTATACATTAGATGGGCTAAAGGGTAAAATAAATTGTGTTTCATTTATGCATAAAAGACCCTTTAGCCCGTCAATTCACCATAAGACAATAAGATAAATAAGGCAGTGTAAGTTAAACTTACCAGAACAGTAGATGATCAAATGATCATTTGATCTAATGCAGTAGCCTTATTCTGTTGAAAATAAAATAACCAGACCAGCTGAAAAAGGGTGTGGGAGATTAGACATAGAAGAACTGTACAGAACATGGAAATGGAAATAAAAAAGTAAAGAAGCATGATGCAAAACATCTCCATTCTATATTATACTTTAAATATCATTTTAATGGCCTATAAATGTCTGACTCCTTTGGTATTAATGAATGCATCCCACATGGATTTTAATAGATGACTTGGCTGTTTAACACAGAAGGTCAATATGCGAGTTAACAAACTTAGAGCTGAGTGCTAACTGGCAGAATGTTTGACATAAGAAAACAGAGGGCCTCTGTAACATGATTGTGAGGTTATTAATGGGGAAACAAAGGGACTAGTATTTGATTTATCCTCTTTAATGTTTTAGATAAGTGATTGTTGCAGAGAAGATAGAAAGAAAATTGTGCCTCATTGTGGATAATCAATTAAGCTGAAACAGATCTAATATATATATATATATATATATATATATATATATATATATATATATATATATATATATATATGGGTCCCCTTCACATGATCGACTTTTCACAAAGCCGACTTTCATATGGCTGAGACCACATGATCGACTTTTGAAAAGCTGACCATGGGGAACTGCTATCTCCGTACAGTGCGGAATGGGAAAATTTCCCTCTTTCACACTGCAGTGCGATCTCGGAGTTGGTATATTTAAGTTATGGGGATTGTGGGCGGTAGAGCCCCCCATGGGGAGTGCAGGGGGGCTTGTCCCCCTCTAACAGTTTTAAGGTAAGTGTTTGTTGTGTTTATTTTACATGATCGGTTTTCCGAAAGTCGATCATATGGTCTTGGCCATATGAAAGTCGACTTTGTGAAAAGTTGACCACGTAAAGTAGACACACACACACACACACACACATATATATATATATACAATGAAATGCAAAGGATACAAACTGATCTGTCTGGAGCATTCTCTGAAGTGTGACAGTGTTTATTTAAGCAGAAAATGTAAACCAGTGAATCTGGTGAAACGTGATGCCAAAGAAAGAGCAAACAGCATGAGGTAATTCACTGATAATAAACAAGGAAGCTGACTTGCAGGCATATCTTCAATCCCAGGCAACCTGAAAGTACACATACCATGTGAGATATGAAAAATGAAGTAAATATCACAAATAGGATAGTGGAATGCAAAAAAGGCAGGCATTATACATTTCATTATCTCAGTTTTCCAAACATGACTTTTGCTGTCACCCATTCCTTTAAAGGTTGGGAGGTTGGCATAATGATTAAAGTGTTTACCTTACAGATGCAAGGTGCAGGGTTTGATTCTCACATGGGATAATTGGCTAGGCTTAAAAAAATGGCCCACAAGGGCAGCTAGCCTAGCACTAACCTATGAACAAATCAAAGCTAATCAAATAGCTTACAATATGCATTTAATATTTGTATAGTCATATATTTACAAAAAAATGTTAGCTTATTCAACCACTCATAAGTGCAATAAATCTTCCATCAATAGCTTGTATCCCTTCCTAAAGGTCTTTAATCAAAGGTTACTAGCAGAGGTGTTCATTCTACAAAGTTCAGTGCATATTTCATCCTAGCAGAGGTGTTCATTTTACAAAGTTCAGTGCATGCTTCATTCATTTCTGCCTTCAGTTCATTATATTTTTTTGCCTTAGAATTAACTGTGATTTTTTTACATACTATATACTTCACAGAAAACTATAATTATAATTACAGTACAGGTACATTCTGTGTGGTCCATGCACATGCTAACAGTTTAGCAGCTAACATCAATAAACTATGGGACATCTAATAGTGTTGTTATAGAGTATTATCACTGCTCTGATAATGGATATGTAACTATAGAGGTCAGTGAATATGTAGGAACAATTATAGGATTTATATATCATCTCAAAATTCCTGCCTTGAGGGACCTAATTAAACTGTTGCAGTGAATCTGAAATGGAAAGGTGTGACTACTTTGTAAAAGTGGTTACTAAGACCCCACTGGATTAAAATGCATTCTTGATAACCATCTCTGCAAGGGCATTAGCTCAACAGAGGCAACCCAGTAGACACTGTAAATGGTGCCAGTTTTGTAACTAAAGCCAAAGGGGGAGAAAATGAATGACTACAGTAATGTACAGTTGTAAGATTCCCACCAAGACAGTCTACAGTTGTTTTCCTATCTTTGTGGTTATTCATTATTTGGGGGGTTGGTCTTTGTACCATGGTTTCCAGGCCCAAAGGTCAGGCAGTATCTAAAGCTTGCCACGCTCCAGTACAACCCCACTGGCTGCAGTTTCATTAATAGCCTAAAGGTGGCAGGAACACAAGAGCACATAATAAGATGATAAGCATTGTACAGACAGAATGTGTAAGCTGTAAAAGCATAAATAAACCATGTTACTCTCTCAATAAAATTAGTAGAAGTACAGACTGAGCAACTTCCCTTCTGCCACTGCTTCAGTATTGGGCTACATTAAAAGAGAACTTCATCCAAAAGTTAGGTCTTCCTCGTCACAAAGTACATTGCATTTCCATACTTTGTGACTGAGTAAGTCACTTAATCCGTGTTCCCTGGTCACTCATGAAAAGACCCTCTTAGACCTACGTGCCTTTCCAATAACCCTGCAAAAAGACAGTCATGAATA
>NC_056745.1:831910870-831980870 GCF_019279795.1 Protopterus annectens | reverse complement strand
TGCTAAGCAGGTGTACACTCAGCTGAGAATTTTCAAATCCGGCCAATCACAAATAAGTGCGTGAAATGAGGCATATTTCAGCTCCATAGGTGGGAATACTTGCCATAACTGGTTGTAGCTCCCATCTGCAGGCAGCATGGCTGGTGTTAGAGAGGGCTCTTTCTTTCTAGCGCAACGGTGGGGCATTGAGGAGTCAAAAGGGATGGTTTGACTCCTCGTCCATAATCATGATGCCAGACTCCTACAGGGCCAGTTCCAGGGCACTGAATACAAAGCAGAAGCCAGGAACCATCTTGCACATGATCTCACCAGTGCCACAGGCATCCCTCAGACTGGTGAGCAGGTCAGACACCACCACGCAGACCTAAAAGATGCAAGCAGGACCAACTGAAACAGTGGATATAGGAGGCCCATGGGATGCAAAATGCCCCACTACTGAGTAGGTAGCCATGGAATGAAATATGTAAGAATTGCTATTGTAGTCTATATTATGGATAGGTATATGTCTCAATATCACTTCATTTACTTCACAGCTGCAGGTGTCCGTGCTGTGAATCAGCAAGCCTATGCAGATAGGCTGCTAAGGCTGCACCACCAGGCAGGTTAGTAATTATTCTGCATGTATTGTTATATAAAATAAGTGAGAGAGCATGAAAAAGAGTGTTGTAACCCATTAATAAAGGTATAATACATCTTGAATAAGTCTTCTGCATGCACTGTAATATCAAATAAATGAGAGAGCCTCTAGAAAAATATGTAATGTAATTAATAAAGGTATAATTCCTGGAGTGTGTCCGTGTCACTTTCCTCGATATGTTGTTGTACTCTTGCATTATAGAAATAGTACTGTTGTATTAAGCGCTGTCAGTCCACACTTGAGTAGTCCCATATAAAGTGGATGAAGGGAGTGCCAGTAGCTGTTAAGCATATATACAGTCCTCAACTGTTGGTTAATAGCTGGCATGTATAGGTTAATCTGGCACATGAGTAGCTTGTTATTGTGTTCCTCAGAAATGTCAGTGTGCTGCTAGAAATGTAGGGGGCTGTTAAAATATAATTGATAATGTCACCTGAACACATCCAGATATGTAGATATATAAATATAAATAAAATATATAAATACGTAGCAGTAACATATGTATCCTGGACAGTCTGTATGAAAGATACAGGTCAGATATATAAAGAACTAGCAAAACCCATTTCACAATTTAACGGACATTGCCTAGTGTAATAATACATGTAGGGGATATATACCTGCAGTCAATAGGAATGTAGTGTAAACTATAAGTACATATAAGTTGTTAATGGAGGTATCTTTTTACATCCTACTGTATGTGCATGAACAATGCAATTCCACACCTCAATGGGTATGTCTAATCTCATAACATTTGTTGGGACATATGTCCTATTGGTTTATAAATATCTACATTTACTTTGATGCATGTGCCCTGTTCAAATACCACAATCTTGGTGGCATGTTGCCACCAATCAATCCTGCATGCTGTTGGAATGTCCATTGTTGTTCTATATATATGCATGTGTTATGCTTGCTGTTCAACTGTTGGAACTCTGATATGTTGGGTTAATGGGAATATTACTGCATGCTGTTACAACTAATCTGGAATGCTGTTGGCTGTTACCAACCCATATTGTCATTAAATCCTCCTAAACATAAAATGTATGGGAAGGCCGGTCCCAGCGGACCCACCTGTCCCACCTCAGCTGGCGATGGCACCTGGCACCAGCAGGTCCGGTGCCCAGCCCGAGACCTCCTCCTCCGTTGGCCCTGTGCCACCTTCAGATGGAAGCGCTGCAGGGGATGGGGCTCATCCCCCCTGCAAGCGTGGCCGGAGGAGGGCCACCTATCACCCTCCAAATGGTCCGGGTTGTGGTGCGTAGGGAGATTGAGCGTTCAGTCGCTGATCCTCTATGCCAGCTTGAGGCACTTGTGGCACAACTCACGGGTGAGCCTGCCCCTGCTATGCAGCCCCCAGCACAGCCACCCTCTGGGCTGTGAAGGTGCAGTGGTGACTGCCCATGGGTGGGGATCTCAGTTCCACTGTTGCCATCTGTGGGCTCATGGGTTTGCGATTTCCAAACATCCTTCCCCGTCAATGGTGTTCACCCACCATATGTGTCATATTCTGCCCCTGTATGCATCTTGTTTGTTTTGTCTGTTTACCTCCCCAACCTACCTCCCCAAATATACCTACTTCCCCTACCCCACATTCTACTCTCACCTGAAAAAAAAGGGCAATCTGCTCCCAAAAAAAATTATGCCCCATACATAGCTGCCCATTTTGCACACATGTCCGCTGGACACATAAACTGATATTTAATTGGCAGTACAACATACTTTGTTGTCCTCACACCTCTCTCAGGGGTGGAAGGTTTCAAATTTCCCTCCAAATTTCTACCATATGCACAGCTGTTGCAGTTAAAGAAATGGGCAGCTATGGACCTTCCCTACACCCGTCCTGCACATCCCGAGCTGTTTGCCCTACTGTCTTTCCCTCTTTGTGCCCCTTTTTCACCACTTTCCTATCTCCCCATTTTCTTTTCTTTCAAAGAAATGAGCATGGGGGTTAGCGGGAGTAAGCACTTTTAAGCAGTAGTTAGCGGGTTTGAGCGAGTGTGCGCTTGTGTGTGCTTAGCTAAGTATTGCTAAGCTTCGCTCAAACCTGCGCAAACCTGCTTACAACTGCTTAAAAGTGCCTTAGTCACCCTGCATGTGAGGGCCCTTGTTCTACTCAGCAGCAAAATAAAACACCACTGTCAGTCTCGAACCCCGGACCTTGGACACACTAGACTGTATGAAGTACCTCTAATCCACAGTAGATACACAGCAGGTTGTTGCTGAAATATATATATATCATGCATCAGAATGAGTGACTGTAAATAGAAGATAGGAATGAATGCCATAACACAAAACCTGTTCTGTGGAACTTTACCAGCAGTTGTTGTGGAATTGCATCACATGACTGTGATAACAGAACCAGACATTCTAGCAGTAAATAATGTTACAGCAGCACTTTACAACCCCCCCACACAGTATCATAGCAGGACAATCCCCACCCAAGCGTACAAAAATACCTGTGTGTTCAGGGTCCAGCAAGGATGTAGGTAGGCATACTCAGTACTGGAACTGTCCAGTTTTCATGAGCATCCTGTGCTAATGTCAACAATAAAAGAGCACCAACTGTGCAGAAGTGAGTACATTAATATTCACAGTATAGCAGTTCACAAACAGTTCATGTGCCAAATGAATACATCTCAATAACTACGTATGTATGGCAGCTAAATGTATAAGTAGAAAATAAACTACATACTCCCATGTATCTTGTGTTAGCATTTATAGGGGTGAGTACAATTCTACACTGACAACTGTGTACTGGAAGTGGCAACATTCAGGTCTGAGTACAACATTCAAATCACTGGCTACACCCCTAGCTTCAGATATAAGAAGTATACCAACCTTCTGACTTACACAACAGTGTCCACAGCAAACAAGCATGGCCCCCACTTTGGAAAGTTGAAAGGGCTACACCTATCTGACCTACCAATTTATAGCATTGGGTTGCTATGACAGTGAGTACTGCAATTACCACACAGCAGGCTGTATGCAATTCCCAAATGGTGGCCACCAATTGGTGTAGAGGCCATCACATGCACATGTGCAGATATCTATAAAAGCAGGCTGTACTTGCTGTCAACACATGCAATCATTTCAATGCAGCTACAGGAGAGAGAGAGAGAGAGAGACAGAGAGACACAGACAGACACCGACAACAGCAACAGCACAGCAAAAAAAAAAATAAGATATTAAAAAAAAAAATATATATATATATATATATATATATATATATATATATATATATATATTAAAAAAATTAAGATATTAAAAAAAATACAAACGCATACAAAGGAAAGGTATGTAACAGATATGTATTTACTGGCATGTAGTAGATGTTTTTGAAGAGTACTCTATATACTTTAATCATCCATATGTGGCAGCAGTACGTATCTATGCACAGATGCCCTGCATAACTACTGCCATGGAGAAATCAGTGTGTAGCTGCGTGCAGTGGGATATGACTGTGACATATGTAGTTCAGCATTAAATGTCAAACATCTGATCCATGTTATCTGTGTTCTGTACAGTAGTGTGTACAATGTCTGTTTGGGGAGTAGCGCATACAGTTATATAAACATGGATGTGACAGAGTAACAAATGCATGATAGTCATATTAACGTGTAGCTTAGCATTGGCAACAGCTGTACCAGGCTAGTATGCTAATCTAGCATTTGCAGCTATATATACACCCTCTAATATTACTGTGTGCTCACATGTGACACTTGTTCATGTTGCAGCAGGGCCCAACAGGTCAGCCGTGAGGTCCACAGACTTACAACAGTGTGGACCTTGTGTGTGTATGGCACACACATACGGAGAGATCTGTCTGTGTCAGATATATTAGCATCTGTACATGTGCATAGAGCAGGGGACATACTGCAACTGTTTGTGAAGGGTGGACATATATATGTTGGTGAAGGTTGTTATGTGCATATTTCTATGTAGGTTGTAGTGTGTGGCAAACAAGACAGCATACAGTGCTGGTATATGACATGTGGTGGTTAAACACTGTTGGGTATGATTTGTCAGGTTTGCAGTGTTGCAGCCAGTGAGGCCTGCTAAAGCTACATGGACTGAGAACACCTTCAATGCATTCTGCACAACACTGTGCAGTATTATTACATAACAATATACCTTACAACCTTCGCATAATTGATATTCCCACCATGAAAGGTGGACTGTATATGTGCCTATATGTATATCTATATGTACACCAATGGATGTTTATATGTATGTGTATATATATATATATATATATATATATATATATATATATATATAAAACAGAGAGAGAGAGACAGGGTCATATTTACTGCGACCGATGCCTGGTGACAAAGCCATGGACTCAAGCTCAATGTTAAAACAGCATTGGCATCCCTTCTGGCAAAAACTCCGTACCCATGAACTACCGCATAGGTAGTAGTCTACTTAACACCGAAAGTGTGATAAGAGACCATGGGACACAGGTGGACAGTAGTCTCCCCTTTGATAATCACAGTGCCACACTAGTCATGTAATCTGTCTATGTGGCACACCTCATCACAAAAGGTGTGTCATCCAGGGAAATATAGGTCAGTGTTCCCCTCTACTCATCACACATAAAAACTCATTATAGAGTACAATGCCCCATGTGCTATGTACCTCACAAAACATATACAGCAACTGGAAAGGCCACAGACATACCACACAAAGAGTAATACTGGCCTCAAACAGATGCCCTATGGAGACCATCTCACAAAACCACAGCCAGACTGTGTTGCATACCGCCTACCCAGAGGTGACCTTTGCCTAACATACAAAGCTATGTCAAACCCAGAGCTGTTGGACATGCTCCACATAAACAGATCACAACCACTACGAGCTACACGCTCTAGGGACCTAAACATTGTCACCTCAATAGACAGAACATGCTGGAGGGATAGATTCCTATCTCAGAGACATCCCATACTCTGGAACAAACCACCTATTAATAGCAAACCAAGCTCCTCATTAGCAGTTGTCATGAGTAATCCTGATGATTGGATGGGAGATAGGAAATACACACCGGGAATCACCTCTGTGGCTGTGCTGGATAGGGGCACGTGAAATTAAATTACATGTGCGTAAAGGCCAGGGTAGCATATGGCTAGGCTTCTATAGGCCCTAGGGCCAATAGCCTATTACCTACCTATGAACTGATACACACCCACATGTACTTGTTGCAAGAATTGCTATGTGAGGTTGACTGAGTGTGATGGTGAATGTGTTGGTGAATGTGTCGAGGTTCTGTAAATGTGTGATAGCTTAGTGGGAAACTGTTTCTGTCATGCTATTTTGTGTCCTAGCTCTGATCCCAGCAAAAGATGTGTATGCTATTGCTTGGCAGAAAAAGCAGGATGGCATACGGTCTGATGTAGTCCCTTGGTGTGGACTGGGGTGTGCCAGTGTAGGCTAAAGCAGTACATGTATGCTTATTGATTGGTACTGCTGATGAATCCAAATCCCGTATGAACTGTAGTACTACCTGTGGCTGTAGGCCTAAACAGCACAGTATGGTGTATGTCCACATTGCTTGGAAACACTGTTATGTGTGTTCCCTGTAGTCCTCACAGATTACATACCTCAGGTATAATGTTTTGTAAGTACTGACACACAGTACTGTATGGTACACAGGTAAAGCTCATCTGGGTTGCCATACCTTTGTGTCTTGTATGTATGTCTGATGTGTGTGTGGGTATACCTGTAACATGCCCTCGGTCATATGTGTGTTACAGGATATAAGTGCGTATCTAGCAACTGTAGTCTAGTACAGCAGTATGCCACCTATACTAATGAATGTGCACATATGTTAGGCAGGGGTTTGCCACCAACAACTAGTGTGGTATACTGTTAATACTGTAACTGGACTTTACAATCATTGCAATGGATGACATATTTCTTTATGCATTAGCTTGATATATACCTCCGTGGCTAGGTGGTGCATTGTGTTGCATACACTGTGACATGTACTGTTGTATAGTCTTACATACTGGTTTCTCTTTGTTGCTGTGCAGAACATGGTTTGATATATAGAGCGTGCCAGGCACTGTCAAGCAGTTGTGGTATGAGCACTAATATGTGGTACTGAAAGTGTGTATCCTCTGACAGCCAATAGGTTGCTATATATGGCAGTTCAGTGATATCTGTACTTTAGAATGTTAAGTGTGCCACATGACTTGCTCACACATATTGTTTCATTGTCTTCCAGGGTCATGGCTCACCATCGCAATCTGACATATAGCCCAGCCGAGGATGAGCAGATCACAACCAGCCTGGTTCAGCACTACGCCCTGCTGTTCTCAAGAACCAGCCAGGACCAGCATGAGCGGACTGCACTGTGGCAAGATGTTGTCCATTGGGTAAATGACATAGGCATGCATAACCGGACATATGAGCAGGTATGCCATCACTGCAGTGATTTACTTAGACATGTCCGGCAGCGTGCATCTGATGTCCGTAGACAACAGCTTGCCACAGGTGGTGGGGTAGCCATCCATCCCCCCCTCACCAGAGAGGAGCTGCTCCTCAGCCTGGTGGCTCCTGGCCAACAACAACAACAGCAAACATGTATCATCATGGAGGCCGGAGCCACCCAGCGAGTTGACACGGAGCATGCAGGTAACATGGCATATCTGTAGACTACTGTTACCTCTATTGGTAAATCATGCATATGTGAGATGTGCACTGTGTAGTTAGAAGATGTGGAGCCTGGTGTTGTGCAATACTGATAATTTGGAACATAATCTGTAGGCCTGTGACTGTCAACCGTTGTACTACTGTAAGATTGCAAACCCACAGTAGCAATGCTACAGTTGTTGCCACTGACAAACTGTCTCATATCCTTGTAGGTCCCTCTGGTGTGACAGCAAGACAGCAGACCCATGCTGGTGAGTGTGTTCTACTTTTAATATTGCATGATATATGTGCATGTCATAGGTGAGGTGTAGGATATGTACACATAACACACCTACGCATAATGCATGCTGTGCATGTTTGCTGTGAGACTATGCACATCCCAGTAATGTGTGTAGCTGCCTCAAACACATGCAATACACAGAGCATCCCACACAATTGTGGCAAAACTGTAGTGGACATTGGATAGGCAGAGTCGGTACACATGCACACAACATACACAACATTGTCATTCGCAGTACACGTTAATATGCTACACATGGCGTATTCAGACACCCGCTGTAAGGTCACACTCCAGTATCCCAAATGTCATCCACACAGCACACATAATATACCTGAGGGGTAGGGGCCTATCATGGGGCTGTGCGACACTCTGCAACACATAACACATTCATGTTAGGCAATGCTCCCTATTGGGCACCTTACAAACCCATGTAACAACTGGTTGTGAAATGGTGAATGTAGCCATAGTACTGCAGTTCAGGTACAGCATGCTAGGTGCCGGTCTGGCACACATTAGTAGCCTTGAGTGACCACATGATGCTGCATGATGATGGCTCATGGTACTACACCCCATCCAGTTACAGTAACCACAGTACTACACATAGCATTCATTGCTATGCATCTCACTGTTGTGTTGTGCAAACATATGCACCTATACACAATATGCATAGCAATCACCATTTGTACAAAGTGACACATATATGTCTTGTAATGCTATGGAGTGTATAGGTCACATGACACACATTGGGTATGTGTGATGTTTAATGTTGCACTTGTGGTGTAGCATGCCATGTCATGGCTGGCACTGGCATGTACACAATATGTCCTACACTCACCATAACCACTGTACAATGGCTATGTTGAGCAATGGTATTCCATCAGGTGTACATGCACCACTCATCCTCTGTATATACATAGCATGCATGAGCTAAACCTGTGTCCACAATTATCTGCTAAAGACACAGATGCTCTAATCAGAAATGGATATCTATGTGACACACAAACACACATCCAGCCATGGTATGTATACCTGTGAGTGATGGTGCACAGGACATTGCAGAGCTCTCAATACTTGCACAGCAATGTTGTGTCCATGTACACATTGCATTCCAGGGTGAGGCCAATCACTGACCAACAACACACATGCATCAGAGTCATGTATACTGTTATTAGCAAGAGCTGTCTACACCCGCACTGCATGCTGTTGAGCAACACACGTCCTGCATGCTGACATGTATGATATGACTGGCTTGTGATACTGTACCCCACCATCAACCGCTATTGAATATGTTCTGGATTGCTGGTGGTGTGTGTGTGTGTGTGTGTGTGTGTGTGTGTGTGTGTGTGTGTGTGTGTGTGTGTGTGTGTGTCTGTTTAAGTGAGGAGTGTATTTGTGTGCATGTGTGCATGTGTTCATGTGCAAATGTGTGCATGTGTTCATGTGTGCATGTGTTCCGACATCATGTACAGGTTGTAAAGTGTATTTCCTGTCTTCCTCTCACAGGTGCTGAGGTTGGGCTGGTTCACTGCAGCAGGGAACCTGATGTCACGGAGCAAAATAGTGATGATGAGGATAGGTGTGTTGGGGCACAGACATGTTTGCCAGGGTCTGTCGTTGGGCCACCAATTGACAGAATACAAGTTTCCACCCCATCCATGCATGCAGTCATACTGCCAATACATCCATCACCAATGCCCTTAGCTGAGGGACAGTGTACAGTCGGCATTGGCCAGGACAATGTGGTATCTATGGCACATGCATCCCGACACAGCAGCCATACCCAGACGTCTGGAAGGGTACCACATAGGCAGATGTCCAGTGGTTCTCATCGGAGCACTGCTGCTCATCATGCCCCTGGCAGATGTGCCACAGGTCTTACAACCTCACACATGTTCCAGGCTGTCATGAAGGCACAGGCACATATGGAACTGTACACCAGACAGGGACTAAGGGCACAGAGGGCACATAACACCGCTGTAATTGACAGTATCCATGACCTAGCAGGTGCCATCCGTAATTACACTGAGGTCACTGATAGACATTGGGGTGAGACATTAGATGTCCTCCGCAATGTCATGTCCATGTATCAGTACAGTGTGGGATGGTTGAGACATCGACATGGATGTATGCCAGCAACATCAGCAGCTGGTAGTCACCACGGACGTCCCTCAAGCCACAGCCGCTCCTGTAGTGCCAGTACCAGCCCCAGCAATGTTGGGGGTGGGCTGTCCATAGACCGTCCTAGAAGACCATGTGCACGTGGCTCTGGACAGTCCCAGCAGGGTCCTGGGTCCAGTGTACATTTGTCCACCTCTGAGGATAGTACCCAGTCTGGCTTAGTACCTGATACTGTCAGTAGCACACCTGCCAGGCACATGTACTGTGTCCGTGGCCAGAGATGGTGATCTGTAAAGCCTGGCAGGTACAGTTTGTGGCTGTCCCACAAATCTCCGTATATGGCAGCCACATGGTGGAACTGTGTGCATGCAGACACACACACACATGAAACAGACACCTAGGGCTAACACATACCTGCACACATTACATCAACATTGGCCCATAGCAGTACTCTTGGCCCTCACACACACACACACACACACACACACACACACACACACACACACACACACACACACACACACATACATGTCGATTGTATGGCTCAATGTAGGTATCTGGCAAACCAACAACACACCCTGTGCATATGATGAAACCTGTGACACCTCTTGTCATCTGTAACATTGCTGCAGGAACAAGCTACCATGGTGCTGATGCACAGGGTGACTTTACAGCAGTATAGCAATGTTAGCATGTTGTCAGCAGTAGAGTGTAATGATATCCTTGAAGGTGTAGCTGAGCAGGCATGATGCATTAAAGCTATGATTGTCAATGTAGTATTGTTTACACCAGTGTTAGTTCCAATAGTGTATTGTCCGACCACGTGCCACTTGGCTGATGTGTGTAGTATTGGCAGCATGTGTTAGAGAGTGGACAGTACGTGTGGAATGTGTGTAGCACAGATTTGCAAGTGTACATTTGTGAACATGGTGGAGGTGCACTGTCTGCATGTACATGCATAGTGGACACATGGGCAGGGTGACATGCCCTGTGTTACACAGTAACACTCCACAGTTTCTATTGGTGGCCAGTATGCATTGTACTTCACACATTTTGGAACTTCAGTACACATGTGTGTATGACATGGTTTGACACTGTGCTGTGGGTGACACTGTTACTATCTGTCATTGTTTTGCATTCTGGTAGTATACATAACCTCAACAGCCTGACCATAAACAATCGTTAGATGATGTCTTGACAACTGACACACAGATGTAGGACACACAGTAACATTTGGATCCCTCAGGTACTATACTATGCCAGTAACCAGTGGTATTCACCTGCACCCATTCCTGAGACCACTCCTGTTTGCCATATAGCTCTCTTAGGTACAAGCAATCACAGTAGGGATATGTCCGTCCACATCTGGAAATGCATACTGTGGCCTATAATGCATTCTCCAGATGACACACACATCCTCCACAAGGGTATCATACAGACAGACACCTGTTGTCAAACCCAAGCTATAAGCCAACCAGAGCATAGTCATCCACCTTTATGAAACATAGTATCCCCACAGTACCACATAGGTAGTAGCCACCAACATGTTGAACAGGTACCGATGTGTACATGCAGCCAAGTGTTACATCATCTCTACTTTGATAATCACATTTCCAAAAGTATTTAGAAATCCCTTGCTGGATCACATAAGCAATAAGGGGTCTGCATGCATATCCACAAAGGTTGTTGTACACCTATAATGAATAGCCATCACTGACAGACTTTGCTGCATTTGAACAGGTCTGTAATATACCTCAGCCATAAACCCTCACTCACACAATTCAATAGAAACCGTAATGAGTGTGTGTGACATGGATGAGCTAGGCCAGGGATCTCTGCAGTGGCTGGCCTTGTCACAAGCATACAGATGTGACCTAAGGTCTGGAAAGTAGCAGCACACTCTGGCAAAGGTGACAGATGTGTTCATGGAGAAAGCAGGGTTCCCACCTATGAAATAATTGAGGTCACATGTACATATATGTATTTGCCACACAGCTACCTGACATGTACAATGCACATACTGTTGTCATACTGACATGTCATACAGTAGTAAAAGCAAAACCCACAACACATTGACCAACAGTGTCACAAACATAGAGCACACATACACACACACATACACAGACACACACCAAGTGAAGGATTCAAACCCCTACCTAACTACTTTATGATACTAGAGGAGTACGCATTAACACAACGTGCTATACACATTACTCGGAGTTCTCTTTTCCACAGGTATATTTGTAGGATGGCGACATCATCAGACTTGACAAAGATAAGTATACCACTTTTAAGGTGTTCTACTACTCTCCAAAAAGGTTGCTCCTCTCCAAGGTGATTACACACACACACACACACACACACACACACACACACACTTGTCAAGTGCAGGATTCAAACCCCTACCTAACTACTTCATGATACTAGAGGAGTACGCATTAACACGATGTGCTATTCACATTACTGGGAGGTTTCTTTTCCACAGGTATATTTGTAGGATGGTGACGTCATCAGACTTGACAAAGATACGTATACCACTTTTAAGGTGTTCTACTACTCTCCAAAAAGGTTGCTCCTCTCCAAGGTGATTACACACAAACACACACACACACACTTGTCAAGTGCAGGATTCAAACCTCTACATAACTACTTCATGATACTACAAGAGTACGCATTTACACGACGCGCTATACACATTACTGTGAGTTCTCCTTTCCACAGGTATACTTGTAGGATGGTGACATCATCAGACTAGACAAAGTGGGTTACATTAGGTGGGCTACATAGAAGGAATGTCTAAACACTTTGGCCATGTGATCATCAAAGGAGAGTTTACTATCTAGCTGTGTCCCCAGGGCCATAATGACTTTCTCCATACATACTGGATTACCACCTATGTGGTAATTTGTGTGCACTTTGTTTTATCCAAAGGGGATGACTATGGATTCTTTGGCATTCTGCTTGAGGGCATTGTTTTGACACCAGGTATCTGTCTCTGTAAGACCCTTCTGGAGGATGTCTGTGTCAGCCGTAGAGTCGATTATGGACCACAGTTAGCAGTCATCTGCAAACCTGTTCAGCCATACTCCTCCTGTGCTTGCCTGTACCTCAGAGCAATATCTACTGAACAGGTGGGGTCCCAGGACCAAGACCTGTGTGATGCCATTTGTGACTGGCTTAGAGCCGGACATGGCACCCGCAACCCTGAACATGTGTGTTTGATCTGTGAGCCACTTGGCACCCATCCTGTGACATAGCTGTTAATGTTCAAGCTGGTAAGCTTGTCCATGATGACAGAGTGGGGAATGGTGTAGAAAGTCCTTAGAGAGGTCCAGGTGGGCTGTGTGGACTACTTTCATCTCCATCTATGTCCTTAGAAACTGTTTCAAATAAGTCAACTAGGCTTAGGAGGCAGGATCTGCCTTTAACAAGGCCAAGTTGGGTAGAGGCCAGTGTCTGGAGGTCCCCAATGTCTCTGTTTATGGGTTCCATGATAATTTGCTCCATAGCTTTGCAGACAAGGCTGAGTAGACCTATAGGGCAATGGTTTCCAGGTTCTGTTGTGGCACCCCCTTTGTGGAGCTTGATGACTGTTGGTGTATGCCATTCTTTGGGTACATAGCCTGTGGTATGATTGAGTCCAGACAGTGAATGTAGGTGAGGGTGTAGTTCCTTTTGGGGCTGGTGTAAGACACAGCCTGGGAAACCATCCAGTCCCATTGATGCTGTGTTCTTAGCTTTGTTGAGGGCTGTCTTTACCTGCATGTCCATGTAGTCTGGGGCTCTGCATTCTTCTGGGATGGACACAGGCCCTTCTGGGGGTGATGGGGGGGAGTTTGCACTGAACCTGTCCCCCAGGATGTGGGCAATGTAAGTTGGTTCAGTGTATTTCTTGCCATTTTTCAGTAGCTGACAGCATATTTGGAAGTTGCCACCTACATGTTTGGTATAGCTAACAAAGGCTTTGTGGTTGTTATTCTTACATTCCTTGGCAATTTGTCTTTAGAAACTGGCCTTGCATTATTTTATGAGCGATCATTGTTTCTTCCTAATAATGATCAGTGATGCCTTTCCTTTTGTGAAGTTTGCTCTATCAGGTGTTTGTTTCCTCCTGCTGTTGTCTAGCTTATTTATGGGCGACGACCACCAGATCGGTTTCTTATTTTTGGAGGAGTCCATCTTGGTTTTATTTGGGATGTCTCGATCAATGCATCCCTGTAGATGCTCATAGGATGCACTTGTAAACGATTTGGCAGATTGTATAGCATTAGCCTATAGCAAGGGGGCTTTGGAACTTTCCACTTTGGTCTTGGTAAGTGTGCAGTTTGCTTTTGAAAATGTCTTCACAGTGGTTTCATTGACTGGGGGGGGGGTGGATGTCCAGTGTGATTACTTTATGATCTGATATTACCAGTGAGGGGTTTATCTCTGTTGTGGTACACAGGTACCCCATGTTGGTGATGATCAGGTCCAGTATGTTGTCACCTCTAGTGGGCATGTTGACCAGCTATTCCAGGGTGTTAGCGTTTTTAAACTCTAGGAAACATTGGGCAAAGGACGTTGTAAACGAGTAATTCTCCCACTCAATGTTTGGATAGTTGTAATCTCCTCATATAATGGTGTTTGATAGGACTTTTGTATTTTCCACTGTTCTCAGGAATACTGAGTGAGGTTCAAGGTAGGTGATCTGTGGCAGGCTACAATCTGATAAGCAGCTTTGCCCAAGTTTAGTTGCACTTGCATGGTCTCCAAGGCCTCATGCTGTGCCACTAACCTGAAGGTGTGGGTATCCATAAGGTTAATGGATACACCCCTTCCTTTGGTATTTCACTCGTGGTTTTGGGTCCAAAGATCAGAGGGAATGTGAGTGTTTTACGTGGAGCATGTCCAACAGCTCTGTGTTTGACATAGCTTTGTATGTTAGGCAGAGGACACCTCTGAGTAGGCGATATGCAAGGGAGTACGGGTGGAGCATTTTGAGATGGTCTGTGTATGGCATGTATTTCAGGCCACTAATGCTCTATGTGAGGTATTGCTGTAGGCTTTCCAGTTATTGTAGTTGTCTTGTGAGGTACATAGCAAAAGGGGTGTTGTACTCTATTATAGTTCTAGTGAGTGATGAGTAGAGGGGAACAATGTCCTCTTCTATTCGGCATGAGACACCTTTTGTGATGAGGTGTGCCACATAGGAGTATTTCCTGACTACTGTGGGGATGTGATTATCACAGTTGTGTCCACTGTCCACCTGTGACCCGAGATCTCTTGTCACACTTTCAGTGTTAAGTATACTACCGCCTATGTTGTAGTTCATGACTACAGAGTTTTTAAGAAAGGGGATGACAATGCACTTTTTGGCATTGAGCTTGAGCCCATGACTTTGACAACAGCCATCTGTCTCAGGGAGGCCCTTTTGTAGGATGTCCACATCTTTAGTGTTTACAATTATGGCTCCTAGTTTGCAGTCATCTGGAAACTTCAGTAGCCACAGACCTTCCATGTTAAAGTTTACTACAGGGAAGTAGATACTAAACAGGACAAGACCAAGGACTGGAGCCTGTGGTACTGCACTCGTCACTGGTCCAAAGTCATACATGGAGTCTACTACTTTCACAGTGTGTGTTCTGTCAGTAAGCCTGTTGGCAACCCATCTTGTGACATGGCAATTTATACCTCATTTAGTGGGTTTATCTGTATTTACAGAGTGTGGGGTGGTGTTGTAAGCTGTGGCAGGATCTACATAGGCTGTGCGAACCACCTTACCCTTGTCTAATGTTCTGGTGACTGCTTCAATGTCATCTATCAGGTTTAGGAGACATGATCTGCATTTTACACACCCAACATGGTTGTGGTCCAGAGTTTGGGGATTACAAATGTATTTTTTTATAAGTTGTATGATGATACATTCCATGGCCTTGAAGGGCAGGCTCATCAGGCTAATGGGGCGCTAGTTCCTGGGGTCTGTGGTGTCTACACCCTTGTGTAGTGGGATAACCGTCGCTGTGCACCATTCAGCTGGCACAAAGCTTGAGGTGTGGCTATGACTGAACATGGTACGTTGGTGTGGTGCCTGTTCATTCTGTGGTTTGTGTAGAACACAGCCTGGGAAGTTATCTGGTCCCATGGCTGCTGTGATACTGACTTTGGAGAGTGTTTTTTACCTGTGTAGCCATGATGACAGCAACTTTGCAGTCTTCCATTATAGTGATGTGCTCTTTCATGGGTGAGAGGGGGGTAAAGTTAACACTGATCCTATCTGCCAGGATGTTGGCAATATCAGTTGGGTCTGCATATTTATTGCCATTGAGCTGTAACTCAGAACAGATCTGAGTATTGCCATGACATGGACCTATCTGTTGTGCAGAGATCTCCTGTGTAGACAGTATGCAACAGAGTACAGATTGGGTTACATTCAGTCTTGTTGCATGGGGCAACTGTTTGAGGCCAGTAATCCTCTTGTTGAGGTACTTCAGTGGTCTTTCCAGCTGCTGACAGTGCCTAGTCAGATTCATCGCAAGTGTGTTGTGGTAGTCTCTGACGGGTCTGATGACTGATGAGTAGAGGGAACCTCCTTTGACCTACATGCACAGACCTTGGCAGGTTGTGTGAACACATAGCATGATTTTCTGACCACTTTGTGAATGTGGAAGTAGAGATGACTAACCACATTTGTCCATAGATCCCTTATTATCATCTCCATATTTAGCCAAAGTGTGTGAGCATACCCAGTATGACCTTTCAGTATGTTGTTGCCTGACATTTGCTTTGTATATTTAAGTGTGTGAGCATGCCCAATATGACCTTTTACTGTGATGCTGAATGAAATCCACTACATTTGTTGAAGTGTGTGAGCACGCCCGCTATAGACATTTATACTATATGTGTGTGGAAAATCAAGTTGTATTTTTACAGCAGGGCTCACCTTTGTGTCATAAATCAACAGGGATCATGCTGTGCCTGCAGGACTTCCATGATACACTTTGCATAGACTTATCAACATTTCTACATACAGGTGGGACAGCTATTCTTTGTACATTTCTACCCGGAGGCACACCTGATTGTTACTGTGGGTGTACATAGGATGAGGGGTTCACCTGACATTTATACACATTTGCTAGGCCTGCACTGCTATGTAAGGTACTCCATTTTAGTCTGTACTGCCGCCTATCGTAATGGCTTGAGGCATACTACTGTACTACAGATCTTGGTGTCCATTGTCACGTATATTAGACTGCGACTTTATAGCCTACCCAAATCACATCACACTGCCTGGCCTGCTGTTCTCTGTCTGCATAGGCCTGTGGGGAAGGTTACCCATATGCCTCTTTAGGGGCATGATACAGCATTTCTTTGTGTTTGCATTAGTGTACAATTGTCCTGCTGTGTCTGTGCCAGTGAAATGCTGTCATGGCTTAGTGGTTCAGTACTGTGACTATAGTGCACAGTATCCTGGGTTCGAGCCCTGTCACTGCTTTTTATTTTCATGCTGGGCAGACCAGACTGCTTAAGGAGCAGTAAAGCAGATATGAGATGTTTACCTGACTTTGCTCAACTTGACTTTGCCCGGCCTTGCCCAACATTGCTCAACGTTGCCCGACATTGCGCTAGTTGGCGCGGGATATTTTGTTTACTAATTAGTGGTAAAAGCTGCCTAGCACTGCTTTATATTGCTTAAAACATGGTAATCATGCCTCAGGTGGTGCTGCAGGGCTGCCTATGTCAGATGCACATAGTACACTCCCTATACATGTGTGTAAACAGGTAGTGTCAGGTTAGGCATCCCTTTTATTTTATGTGCGAGTCAGAGAGAGGTATCATTTCCAGGGTTCCTACTGAGCCAGTGTATGTGCTATGCATTGCCTCTTTGCCAAAGCCAAGGCATACTGGGCACGCCTCCTTCTGCCTACTGGGGCAGGCTCAAGTTGTTCCTCCTCCGAGTCACACTGTGCCTGTGCAGGCCTTGGCAATAGTGGGGGGCTGTTTGGCCCTGCCTCATGCTGTTCCTGCTGCAGCTGTTTTCGCAGGATC
Organism: Protopterus annectens; assembly: GCF_019279795.1. Classification (NCBI taxonomy): domain Eukaryota; kingdom Metazoa; phylum Chordata; order Ceratodontiformes; family Protopteridae; genus Protopterus; species Protopterus annectens. Next base: position 831,963,159 of record NC_056745.1, on the reverse strand, counting down.
ATATTGTGTAGCATGGCACATACCATGACAATTTGGGTACATGCAGTTGGTGAGTACTGCAAGGTTCCACCAGATGTGTCCAGGCACTGGAACCATGACATGAACATCCCAAACACACGCTCGATTAAATTTCGTGTTTGTGCGTGTGCTTCATTATGGAGTTCTTGTTCAGGTGTGTGTGCATTTCTGATGGGTGTCATCAGCCACGGCTCCAGTGTGTATCCAGCATCCCCCACTAGGTGACCGTAAGGGATGTCCCCATTGGCAAATGTCTGGTACAGATGTGTCAGATGCCAGATATGGGAATCGTGGTAGCTTCCAGGGCAGCCAGCACACACATTCAGTATTATGGCCTGGGCATCGCACATGACCTGGCAGTTTATGGAGTGGAAGCCCTTGCGGTTGATGTAGGCCCTACCCCACTCACTGGCTGGTGCTTTGATGTGTATGTGCGTGCAGTCAATTGTACCCACTACCTCAGGGTATTCCACTATTTGCTGGAAGAGACACATATTGCTGGCCAATGCCTCACGGAAACTGGGGAAATATACATGATCACTGACATGTGCTGACATGGCATTCAGGAACTGGTGCAGTACCCTGGATGCTGATGCCTGTGAAATCCCCATCATATCACCAGTTGGTCTCTGGAAGGTACCTGTTGCTAGTATTCTTAGGCCAACACATACCTTGGTTTCCACTGGGATGGGTTCCCCTCTGTTGGCTCTGTGTGTAAGGCGTGGCTGCAAGAGGTCTCTGTCCACTCTATAGTGCTCCACTATCTCCAGCTCATGTAGCCCCTGGTAGGTTACCCTGGGTCTGTACACTCTTCTCTGTCTCCTCACTGTGGGTTGCTCAGCAGCATTCGCAATGGCACCACCCTCAGCATCTTGCACATGTTGCCTTATAATAGCAATGGCAGCCCCTAACATTTTTTTGTCTCAGTTAAACTTTTTAAGTTTTCACTTCTCTTTGTATACTGCAGTGTTGCAGTGTTTCTGAGAAAAACATGGGGGAATGTTGTTTGCAGAGTTTTAAGTGCTGGGCTGGGCTGGGCTAGCGTACTGCCTGTGTAATTGGGTGATTCTGATTGATTTCACCTGGCAGCTCTGCTAGTTCTCCTTGGTTAACTTCCTACTACTTTTCCTTCCTTTTCCCTTTCTGTTTCCACAGGGGGCAGCGACCCACAAACACGCGCACACGCGCGCACACGCGCGCACACAGGCTTAGGCAGGTGCACATCCACGCACACAGGCTTAGACAGCCTTACACAGGCTTACATGGGCACACACACGCGCACACAGGCTTAGACGGGTTTACAGGTGCCCACACAGTGTAAGCATCTTTGCAAGAAACTTTAGTGATATCCACGGCGTACACCTTCGGTTTCTGGGTTTCAGTTAAGACAACTGTAGATACGCCTCTTCCAGTCCTGAGTAACTCACACCAAACACATGCCACTCTGCTCCAATATGCTTACAGTCTTTGATACATACCCCTCATGATGTCACCTATTTTCTACTCTACTGCTCCCCTAATCCTACACTTACACTCTTGGGACATGGTTCACATGGTAGGGAAAATTGGGATTCACTATCCTTATCTTCATTTACATAGGATTGCCTGCTAATGCTTGGTTACATCTCTCAAACTGAGCTTCCCCCCTTAGCAACCACTATTCAGTAGCCATGTTGTCTTCAGCCTGCCATTCACCTGCATGGCAGAAGAATATTTTTAATAAAATGCCTATTTTTGGCTTTTTTTAATTTTCTGGTTTTTAGAGCGCCGCACGTTTGCGTGGTGCTGTGCTACACTTAAACATCAGAGATTGGGGGGAAAAAAATGTTTTTTATTATTTTGCAACAGATAAAAATGCCATTGGCCTTATATTTGGCCATTGGCATGTTTCCTCAACTGGATGCATCCTTTATTTGGTGCTGTCATAGCTCCGTTTACTATTTGCAGAACAGTACTCCGTTACCAACGGAGTACATTTCTGCAAGTAATTCTACTCTTACTCAGACAGGTTAGTGTTTCCTGGATCGCAAATTTACCTCATTTGCATAGCTTTCAGCAGCAAATGAGGTAATTTGCATAACGTCCGTGCAAGAGAAGTTTTAGGAGCTCTCATGCACGCCCCTGCCGGCTGTTCCTGGATCGCCCGGCAGACATATTGGCTGTCTGGAGTCTTACTCTACTCTTAGACTCCATGCAAGCCTTCATGAATCCGGCCCAGAGTTTTGCAGGATGTCATCAGTTAAGGGTAAAAGTGCTGTCATAGTACTTTATTCAGGCCAGAATCCATGCTGTTTGGAAGAGAGCAGGTGGTACCGCTGGAGAGAGAGAGACAAGTAGTTGCTTAGAGTCACATGGTGGGAAACAGAACTGGAAGAAATCAAACATTGAACCCTGGGCTACAGAAAGCAGCTCATAAACAGCTCAGAACTTTAGTCCTATATGTTAACTGCCAGACAACATCAACTTAAAAGAAAACGTAGATGATGCTATTTGACATACAACATAAAACCCAAATGAAAGTGTGATGGTGTTCAACAGATCAAAATACAGAAAGAATGCACCAAAAGGGCCATGGAAAACTAAGTCAAATTTCTACTTTTCATACTGTTTCATTGTCTTTACACACGTAAATAAAATACAAAACATTTTACTGTATAGAAATAATTTGTTTTTGTAAATTTGAATGTTTTATATTATCTTGTTAGCTTTTTCCTTTAATATTGAATGAATACATAAAATAGTCATTAAGACCTGGGAGAAAATTAACAGCCAACCTAAGCTGCCACATAATTTCTCTTTTACACAAAAGGTTCTTCCAATCACCCCCTCACATCAATGTTGACCATATCTATGATTCCAAATTTGAAACCTGTGTAAACCCACAGTTTACACTGTGTCTATAAAGAGCACTGGTCTCCTTTTTTGTTTTTTATTTCATAAAAATATTCATAGATTATGCATTTTAAAGCCCTCTCAGTTTTTCCAATATGAAACTCTGGGCAGGTGTTACAAAGTGCAATATAAACCATTCTATTCATGTAACAATTTCCTTTTCTAAAGTGCAGGATGCTTCTTAGACTGTTGTTCAGTGTTACAGAAGGGACCTGTAATATATACCCACATTAAGAACACCGGCCTCGTGACTTGGTACTTTCCTCAGTATGGCCCTGCCCCACTTTATAATTTTCTAAGTATACCTTAATATTTTTACCCACTTTTGTGGAAAATGTGGGGTTTTCACCCACCTTCCTGTATATTTCGTTATTCATTTTAAATATTCCCCAATTTTCGTGTAGAATGTGTTTGATCCTGTTAGAAAGGGGGCTGTGTTGAATAATGAATGCCTTGCTGAAGTTATTTTTCGGTGTACCAGAGTTAGTATCAGTTCCAAATTCTCTTAAACCATTATCTGGCCAACCTCTGAAATTTCTTCACTGGATCCTGTTCTGATATCTCCACAACTTAGAAGGGGTTTATATTTCTTTCCCCATTCATCAGAAATTTCTTAAATAATGGGTTCAATAAAACAGGATGGATATCCGCTTTCGAGAAACATGTCCTTTACCAGTTCTAACCCTATAATTACATCTTCCCTTTCGGAAGTCATTCTGGCTACTCTAATTGCCTGACCTTTCACTATACTTTTTGTAAGGATGGTGGCTATGATAATGCAAATAACTATAAGCCAAAGGTAGGCTTATGATACACGTTAGATTTAAAGCCACCAGCGATCTTAGAGACCTTTACATCTAACGTGTATCATAAGCTTACCTTTTGCAATAGTTATTTGCATTATCTGAATAAAATAATAGTTTGAAACTCAAATGTATGACATTATTTAATAATTTCAATCTCCAATAACTGTCAACAAACCAAACATTTTAGGACTAAGGGATTAAAAAATAAAGTAAATACCTGATTATTTTTTTTAAGTGTTATATTTTGGATGTAAAATGCTTCCCCCAACACCATTAACATATACTACAGCAAGTATGTAGAAAAATGTAGAACACAAAACCACAACAAACCAATAAAAAGCAGATGGCAAAGAGCAATGTAGAATCCAGATAGACTTTTATTCAAACACAGGTGAGCGCTTTTACGATAAAATCACTTCTTCAGACCATACAAACAATCCGCAGCATCTCAAATATTTAAAATGCAATCAATTAAATATCTAACAATAAAAAACATTCAAGTACAACAGCCATAAAAATTTAAAGGTACAGCTTTCTTTTAAGACAGAAACCATAAAAGGCTATTGCCATAAAAACACACATAGCAGTATACTTATTTAAGAAGATTTCTTTCTTTCAGAACTGGCTTAAAAGGTACTGATTCATTCAAACCTGCACCTCTATGTGCTGATAGTTTAAGAATCCATTTTAATTCTTTCCCTTCTGTGACATTAGTTATATCACCCAACCTAAAACTTTCATAAATTACTTCTACTGCCATAAACGTGAACCAATGGTTAGTGCCTTTCTCTAGTATATATTTAGCTAAGGCACTATAATTATGGTCTGTATTGGCCCAATAATAATGGTCTCTAATTTGTTCCTAAAGTCACCTATTAGTTTTTCCTGTATAAAATTTTGAACAAGTCACACACTGTGCTAAATAAACTAAGTTTTTGGTGTCATAATTAGCTTTAACTTTAAAAACCTAATGATTACCATTGTCTGGTTGTATAAATGTTTTGGATACATCAATGTATTTAGAAAAAGTACATTCACCAGAGATAGAGGTACCAAAACCAGTTGTTCTAATACCAGGTTGCTGTAGTTTACTTGTATTAGGGGAACAAAGCTGTCTTTTCAACGATTTTTTATTTTTATAAACAAAATTTTGGGCTGCACTAACAAACTCACATAGAATATGGTCAGAAGATAAAATATGCCAATTTTTTGTAATAATATTTTTATATCTATACTGTCAGTACTAAAAGTCATACAATAAGCTACATTGCTATAACTATTATTATGGGCAGTCTTTCTTATGTTTTCTTTACATGAAAAAATCAGGAGTCCACTACTTTGTCTGTCTAACTTGACCCTTTCACATGATTGCTAACTTCAAAAGGTTTCAAACCACATTCTATAAATTCCATACTAGTGGAATACATAGTTGTTTCAAATTCTTGTTCCTGGTCATGGAGCCTAGAAACTCTTAAAAGTTGACCTCTTACCACATTTTCAAAAATATGTGGTTGATGCAGTAGTATGCTATTACGTTCAAGATAACTATGTGTATAACATGGTTTTCTATATCCTTAGTGTGCAGTTTTCCATCTATGCCCCTATACAGGGTAACATCAAGGAAATCTATATAAGTGCAAGAATGTTTCATAGTAAACTAAAGGAAGGGTGTACTTGAATTTATAGCACTTAGAAAATTATTTAAGCTTTCAAGGTCTCCTTTCCAAAAAATATATAAATCATCAACAAAACGCTGACAGAATTTTACATGCACATTAAATTGTTCAACATTTAAGATGTTTACATTTTCCCAGTATGCCATGACCATATTTGCGTAGCTATTGGCACAGGATGTGCCCATAGCTATGCCAGAGCTCTGCAAGTAATATTGCTTCTCAAATAGACAAACATTATATTCTAATACCAGCTCTGTAAAGTAGCAAATAAACTCTATTTTTTCATCAGTGAGAGAGCCTTCTTCTTTAAGAAATTTTTTTTACATAGGAAAGACCTATTTGGTTAGGTATAACCGTAAACAGAGATGTAACATCTAAAGTTACCATAATCTCTGTACTAGTTTCAGCATAACTCTCAAGAAAATAGTAAAAATCACTTAAGAAATGTTCTGTATCATGCAAAACAATGGCATACTTGTCTAAAATGGGTCTTAAATGTCTTTCTACGTATAAAGATGCCGGTTTGGTTAGCCATCCACCTCCAGCTACTATGGGTCTAAAAGCTGGGGTTAAAATATTTTTATGTATTTTCAGCAAACCATTCAGTGTAGGTACAACAGGATGTTCTACTATATGATACTGGAACAGTTCTTTAGAAATAACTGTTTCTTCAAAGCAGTTAACAAGATACTTACTGAACCTTTCAATTAACTTTTGCACAGAATAAAGTTCTATGTTGGTATATGTATTGTCATCTGTAAGCTTAGTATTCATAGTAGTAACATAATACTCTTTATCTAACACAACAAAGGAATTGCCTTTATCAGCTGGTCGTATTACAATGTCACTGTATCTCTGTAAATTTTCAAAGTGTTTGTCTCATTTCTATTTAAGTTATAAAACTTATTTTGTTTATACTCACTATTGGTTTCAAAAAGATTATAAATCTGTTGTTCACATACATTTGAAAATGTCTTCCATTCTGGAAGTTGTGTTGGAAAGAAAGCACTTGGATTTTTATAGTTTTTACCATATACTACAGAAAGTTTGAAACATTAGGCAGAGGAACTACTTTACATCAAAAATGAAATAAATAAATAAATAAATACAGTAATTAAAAAAAAAATAAATAAATAACTAATACACAACAATGTTGTAGACAGCCCATTCTCTAAGAGAAATAATGCCCTCCAGAGTGTGTGTGTGTTATTGTGGAAATAATGCCCTTACAGGGGTGTCTGAACATCCATGGGCGGGCATTATTTCCACAGTAACACATACCCTGGAGGGCATTATTGCTTGCATAATACCTGCTGAAAAATAAGTCTGCTGCTTCACGGCAGCATATCAAGCTGCTGTGGAGCTCGGACTAAAAATAACCTAACGGCCACCATTCTTTTACACTTGCTAAGCAGTGTTTCTGCGGTTTAGCAAATGTAAAATATATAAAAAAAGAAGAAAATTTTAAGAAAGTGCGTGTGTGTTTATGTCTCTGTATGAGAGTACCCGTGAATGTGAGTGAGAGCGAGACTGATCGAGTAGTTATTTTACATTTGTTAAGAAGCGCTTTTGCTGTTTAGCAAGTGTAAAAACCAAATAAAATAGAAGAAAAAGTGTGTGTGTGTGTGTGTGTGTGTGTGTGTGTGTGTGTGTGTGTGTGTGTGTGTGTGTATACATGCATATATATATATATATATATATATATATATATATATATATATATATATATATATGTATACATATACATACGTATCACTTCACCTAAAACTCATTTCACCGAAACCAAATCACCTAAAGTTCATTTCACCTAAAACACATTTCACCTAAACTCATTTCACTGACAAGTAGTAAAATAGAGCAAGTCAAAGGTATATGTCCTTTTCCACACTGTAGTGCAATCCTGGTGTTAGTATATATATATATATATATATATATATATATATATATATATATATTTATATTAAGGGTGTGTGGGGGGTGCAGCCCCCCACATTGAGGTGTATGTGGGGCATAGCCCCCCCCCCACTTATTTTGGTTTTATGTTGTCTGGTTTTGTTTTACATTATTTGGTAAAAAACAACTAGGTGGGGGGCTATGCTTTGCACACCCCCTAATGTGGGGCCTGTGCCCCCCTTAATATATATATATATATATATATATATATATATATATATATATATATATATACATACTAACACCAGGATTGCACTACAGTGAGGAAAAGGACATACACCTTTCAATTGCGTTAGAGTACTACTTGTCAGTGCAATGAGTTTTAGGTGAAATGAACTTTAGGTGATTTGATCTTGGTGAAATGAGTTTAGGTGAAATGAGTTTTAGGTGAAGTGATACGTACCCATATATATATATATATATATATATATATATATATATATATATGTGTGTGTGTGTGTGTGTGTGTGTAAGAGACTGAGATCGATGGGTCAGTGGCAGCAGCAGTAAAGAGGTTTCTATTCCTCTCAAAATTGTAGCTCAAAAAATCTGGATAAAGACTGAAATAAAGGGGGAAAGGTTTAAAAATAGAAAGAGATTTTAAATGCTGTTCTTATAAAATGACAAAGCTTAAATAACAGTATTTGTGTTAATATGAATTTTCTGATGACTTCAATCCCCAATGACTGTCAACAAATCGCACATTTTAGGAATAAGGGACCAAAAAATAAATATCTAGGCATTTTTTAAATGATATATTTTGGATGTAAAATGCCTCCTCCTACACCACTTACACATACTACAGAAACTTTGAAACATTATGTGGAGGAACTAATTTTACGTCAAAAATATATAAAAAATATAGTAATGAAAATAAATAAGTAAAACACAACAATTTTTCAGACAGCCCTTTCTCTAAGCACAATAATGCCTTCCAGGGAGTGTGTCATTGTGGAAATAATGTCTGTCAGGCCTCAGAACATCCCTGGGTGGGCATTATTTTCCCAATAACACACACTGTTGAGATCCCTAAATACTTCAACCTTAAATTTTTAGGGTCTATGTATAAGTTTCCCCTCAAGTGTTTGGCAGTGCTTTGTACAGACTCAGACACCTTAAGTGACATTTTTCCTGTAAAGCACAACTGAAATTTCTCCACACATAGGACAACTAGTTTACAGTGACAAGCACTGTCCCCATAGTTGCAAACCGGATACTCCTGACAGTGATTGATATTCTCACTCCAGCTGTCTAATCAATAAAAAAAGAGTCTGTTGCCATGGATATGAACTTTGCTACTGTCTCCGTTACCAGCTTGGTGGATATGGACATCCTGAGTCAATGTAGAAATTGCCTCATGTTTACTGACAACCAGTTAATTCTCAAAAAACTGATATGGTATGCGAGAGATGTATTTACACAATATCACTGGAGGCAAAGCTCTCACATAAAAGTACTCCTAATGTGAATAATATGGTTGTCGGTAGTACATATGCTGCACCCATCATGCACAATTTAAAGCAGACATAACGATCCACATGAGGCAATTAAATGTGACCTTCCTAAACCACAAAGCCTTCCTAGATGAAGTACACATAACAAATACCCTCTGCAGCCCCAAATGCACTCTTTCAAAACAACACCCACATCAACACATAGAACTACATCTCAGGGAGCCTCTACCTATTAGCCCATAAGGCAAACCACTCCATAAATCCAACATTCTAGTCAATGGAGACTCCATCATGAGACACACTGATGTGCCTCTCAGCAGGATGAGTAAGGAGAAAGTCACAGTCAGTTGCTTATCAGGGGCTAGGATCTGCTACATTATGCACACACTCATGTCACTGGACCACAATTACCAATATGACTCAGTCATAGTCCATGTGGGAGTAAATGACCTGAGACGTACCTCCCTAGACTATATGAAAAGGGACATCATGGAGCTCTCAGACTATATGTCTCAGGCTGGTATGAACCTAGCATTGAGCAGCATTTTACCTTCTCCAAGAATGATGCCAAAATACAAACAAAAGATGATTGACTTTAATAATTGGCTTAGTTTCTGGTGCCATTCTAAGGGGTGCAATATTTGTCAGCATGGAAGGAGATGGTCAATAGACCACGCTGCTTTGCCAGGGAAGGTCTGCACCTCTCCCCCTAGGCATTCGAATATTAGCTAAAACATTGTCTTCCCCCATAGTGCCTTTTTTAGGCAATGCCAAACTGAAAGTACTTCTAACATAGCAAATCAAAACCAAGAAAATCTAAAGTTATCACTGCTCAGTGCTAGGAGTCTAAACAAAAAACTCCACTCCCTAGAAAATCTCTTTACCTCAGAGAATGTTGACATATGTGCAGTCACTGAGACAAGGTTTAAAGCTGTGGAGGGGATGCCAACAGTGCAAGGTTATAATGCTTTCCACAAGTTTAGGCCAGCTACTTCACAGGCAGGCAGTAAAGGTGGAGGTGTGTCTCTGTTTACATCAAAAATAAATATACTTCAAGGCTGGTCAAGTCAGAACAATGCACTTGAGCTGCTCCATGTTCCAACCACCATAGGCAAAATCCAATACCACTTCCTTGCAAGCTATAGGTCCCCCTCTACAACCCAGGAAACCCATATCATGTATTTAAACTTATTGGAGACACTCACCATCCAAACAAACATCATATTCATGCATGACTTTAATTACCCCAGTATGAACTGGGAATCGTATACGACACCAAACGTATATGCACAGAGATGCCTGGATTTTTGTAAACAACTCCCTGGACCAGATAGTCAATACACCAACCAGGGGTGCAACCATACTGGATCTAGTTTTCAGTAATATGGAGAGTGCTGCTCACTCCCTACTGTAATGCCTTCCCTAGTAAGGCCAGACCACAAAATGGTCTCCTTTGAAGTAAAAATAGAACCTGGACCCCCAGCTAAACTTGGAATATTCAGGAACTATTCTAAGGCTAACCACCTGCTATTAAGTGAGAACCTGGCAAAATCTCAAGCCTCCATAAACCCCGAGAACACTGCTGCCTATGCAGAACTGTTCACAGAAACCCTTTACAAGCATGCTAATAGCTGCATAGAGGCAGCTGTACCCACCAGGAAGAAGTACAGAACTAACTCAAAAAACAAACCACCCTGGTGGAATCATAAAATCAATAGCCTGCATAACAGGAGGCAGAAAATCATGGCAAAAATTAGGAGGTTCAGCACCCAGCAGGATAAGAGCACTCTCATCAAACTAAACTAACAACTCAGAGGACAAATAAAGTCTACCAAAGCAAATTTTGAGTTAAGTTTGGCCTCCAAGGCCAAGGACAACCACAAAGCATTCTTTAGTTATGTCTGCAACCTCAAAGGCAATGCACAATTGTGTGCAGAGCTCATTGTAAATGGAGCCACCTATACTGATCCAGAAGATATAGCAAATCTCATAGCTGATAACTTCAGCTCCAACTTTACCACTCTCTCCCAATCAACCTTTCCTCATGAAATATCATCAAATATAACTCCCGCTGCTATCACTAGGGAACAGGTCCTTAATGTTCTTTCTAAGACCAAGAACACTGCATCAATGGCACCAGACAATATCGCAGGATGCCTTCTAAATAGCATGAACCATGATCTATCAGGGCCTCTGGAATTACTGTTTGACTGTAGCCTCCAAACAGGCTTTGTGCCTCATGAATGGAGAAAGGCAAAAGTCATCCTTCTGCACAAAGGTGGGCCATCTACAGACCCATAAGTCTCAAAAGTCTTGTATGTAAAGCCATGGAAAGAATTATCATGGAGATGATCAAATAACCTCCAGACACTGGACTCAACCCAATTTGGTTTCTTCAAGGGCAGATCATGCCTGCTCAACCATTGGACTTCTTTGAGAAAGTTGCCAAAACAATGGATGAGGGCAAAATCATTCATACTGCCTACCTTAACCTTGCCAAGGCATTTGACACAATACCCCACTCAGGCATTGGTGACAAACTCAAGAGGTTAGGTACAAACCCATAATGTCACCTGGTGGATAGCCAACTGGCTCACAGATAGGACCCGGGAAGTTAGAACTGGGGAGTCCACCTCTACAAAGAGGCCAGTCACAAGTGGAGTCCCTCAGGGATCAGTCCCTGGACCACTCCTTTTTGGCATTTACTTATCAGAAGTCAAGGACAGTCTCAGTGGTCTCTGGCTGACTAAATTTGCAAATTATTGCAAATTAGGAGTTGTCATTGAATCTTACACTGACACAAATGTTCTCCAGGAGGGGCTGACACAGACAAACAACTGGTGTCAGAGCTATGGACTAAAACTAAATGCCAAGAAATGCATAATAGTATCCTTTGGGAAGTCATCCATCCCTGGTAACTATCATACTGACAACACACTCCTTAGAGTTGACCCAGTAGTCAAGGACTTAGGGACACACATAGCTAGCAGTCTAGCCTTTGACCATCATGTATCTACAGTGGTGAGGAAATCATTCTATGTTGCACAACTTATAAACAAAGGTATGGCATCTAAGTCCAAGAAAGTCATTGTTCCACTGTATTTGGCATTCATCCCTATCATTGAGTATAATGCCCCCTTTGGTATGTACCTAACCATATATATCCAACAAATGGAATGTCCATAGAGGTTCCTCACTAAAAGAATACAGGGCATAAGTAATATGACCTATGCAGACTGCCTCAAGGCCCTATCCCTGTGTTCTGTTTCCTACAGGCTTTTGAGGGGAGATCTATGCCTGGCATACAGGGTATTGTCAGACCCCACTCTGATGGACGTCCTGCATATACAGAAAACAAACAGCACCAGAATTACTCATTCTAAAGATTTAAACCTTGCCTGTGATGTAAATAGGACCTGCTGAAGAGATAGATATGTATCCCAGAGACTACCCCATCTATGGAACAGGCTCCCCATCCATGTGAAGCAGAGTTCTTCCCTAACCCAATTCAAGTGCAACTTGGACAATTGGATGGGAAACTGGAAATTCATCCCTGGTTTGGCACCTATGTCTCTAATGAACACAGGTAACCTGTAAATGGTTAATCTCTCAGGCCCATGCTTACGCTTATCAAGGATATTAGAACTTGTCAAAGATTTGGGATGCATGGCTAGGCTTAAAAAAGCCCTTGTGGTTGTTATTCTAGTAAACACCTATGAACTTATTATTGCTTGCTTAAATGCACCCTTTCAAGGATGAGACAGTATAGACTCAGTCATCAGACTAAGGCTAGATGGGAACATACCATTATTATGAGCACCAGGATGTAATACATTATTCTGGTCATTATTTTGTTCACTTTCCACACAATCAAGTACCCTAGGCGTAGACAGAAGATGGTTGAAAAGTGAGGAGGAAGCATGGTGTGTGTCTACACACACACACACACACACACACACACACACATTAGACAGCTAGATTAACAGCAAGTTTAAATATATTACTGTGGTCATTTATTATTTCATTTTCACCCCAACCTAACATCAGTTGGGTACACAGAAAGTGGCTATCTTTTGGGAGTGGGGTGGGTGTGAGGAAGCATGCTATGTCTGTCAGACAGCACCAATCTGATACATGCTGCTGACGCTATTTATTATTTCACTTTCATCACAATCTAAGGCCATATGGGATACACACTAAGTGATTATATTTTGAAAGCAGGGTTAGAAAGAATACTTTGTACGTCTGACAGAAGCAAAGCTGAAATATATTAGTGTTGCCATTTGTGCTTTTACCTTTATCCCAATCTAACATCAGAGAGGCACACAGAAGATGACTTTTTTGTGGACGGGGTGACATGGAGGTATATTCTGTGTTAAAGCACCATAGGCATGAATGATAACTGCTGAGTGATCCCCACATGAATAAATAAATAGTCATAGCAGATTTTAGCGTGCATATTTTGTTTGTAGTGTAAAACATATAGTCGAGTATAATAGATAAAGACTGTGAACCTGTTGAAAAAGGAAAGCAATGTATATGTTGCAGTGGTAGCGGGCAAATGAAGATCCAGCATTTGGCTTGCACTATTGAATTTATAATAGAAGTTTTTTCTTTTTTGGGGGGGTGCAGATGTTGTTGTACTTAAAGTTGTTGGTATATTGTTTTCTGCAAAAAACAAGTAATCTCCGTGGTATCCCCGAAGTCTCAAAACAACCCACTAAAGTGTAGTGGGTCTAAAAACAAAACAGTGTAAGAAACTTCTCTGTGTGGAAGATTTTCAGTCCATATATTTCTAGTTAATCACTGTATATTAATCAGATCAGACAATAGTAGTAGAAGTAGCGAACGTAAACTCGTCAAGTCAAAAAGTAATAATAGAAAATATATAATTCTACAGTATTACTAAGTATTCGAAAGTAATCCAAGCAAGGCAGGCAGTCTGTTTCCAGTCGAAAATCCTTTATTAAGTACACAGACAAGCGATCCAAGTAAAACAAAAATAGAGTAATAATTTCCTCACAAGCTTTCTAAATATATATATACTTTTTATCAGGCATGGGAGTGGTTTACTGTGCTGTAAAACAAAGTGTTATTGATACGCATGTTAAATTCACATCCCTTCCCCCATCAGTGTGACATTCGAGCTGGTCCTGCCCTACCTAGTAGCTGTCATAATAATATATAGCCCTAATGTACTTTAATGGTACATCTTATTTAACCAAATTATTAAGTCTGTGATTTTATACAAGGCAATTTACTACATGGCTGGAAATATATCAACCTTAGTTCATTTTGCGATCAAAAATTATATATAAATATATACATATACATTTTGCATGTAAAAATCAGTTTCTATTTTCATAACCTATTGTTAACAAAGATCGCTTTCGTCATTCTAGACTTCTTCAGGTCTGTGTACAAGAACTCTAAAAACCTATATAATTGTATAATTAGTTAGTACTGTTATTACCATCATTTTGAATAAAGTGGAAAAAAGAGAAGCAGAAAAATGTAAAAAAATATATGTATGATGATGGAAACAAAATATACACTTAAATGTCAAATGATTTAAAATGGTATTTAAAACCAATTTGTAGAAAAAAATAAAATAAAATACACTTAGTTGTGTTAACAATGTGGCAATTTTCTAAGTTCCAGTGCACTTTTAATTGAACAGTAGTAGTTTAGTCCAGGCTTTCTAAAAGAGTTCAGCTTTAATTGCCACATGAGTTCCTGTTTCTCCAGAATATTCGGGATGTCTCCTTCAAGATCACCCATGTCTATGCGATCCAGGATCTGGAACTTAAAATCTGTGTGTCTTTTATGAAGAGAAAGGTGTTTGGCTAGTGCATTATTTTTACATCCAGAGCGGATTTCTGACAGTGATAATGCTATTTACATTTTATTGACGATGTCTTTATTGTGTGGGAAGGTGACACCTTGCAGCTTGGAGATTTTATCACTTACCTCAATCAAACAACCCCCTTCCTGAAGTTTACCTCTTCCCATAGCTGTACTTCAACCACTTTCTTAGATATGCAGATTTCCAAGGACATCAACAATAACAGAATCACCACTGACCTATTCAGAAAACCAACAAGGGTTAACTTATTACTCCACGGTGAAAGTCTACATCCTACAAAAAACAAGTATAATGTAGTGAAATCCCAAGGCTATAGATTAGCTCGAATCACCACAGAGATAGGACCATTTTTGAGAAACCTGAACAACTTAGAGAATGATTTTCTAGTGAGAGGCTATCAAAGTCAGATGTTAAAAAACATCCTGGAGCCCATTATAGAACTGAAAACAATTGAAGCACCTTCACTCAACCTCCCCAGTAGAAAAATGTTAAGTAATCCCACAGAGAATAACAAATGCAAAAATAGCTGCATCCTGACATACACTTTTGATTATCACAGTATCAAAAATATTATTGAAGAAAACTGGGACATTGTCACAGGAAACCCTTTTCTGATTAACATCTTAGGTGAAGCACCATCATTTGTTTATAGGAAGGCCAGGAATATTAGAAGTTTTGTTGAATTTAAACCTAGACCATGTGAGAAAAGCAGTAAAAGATGTGAAACTAATTGTACATTTTGTATATTTATACAGCAAGGTGATAGTTTTTATTGCCCTTATTTAAAGAAGATCATTAAAACCAGTGCAGGGGGTGACTGTAACACTAAAGAAAGTAATTTACAGGGCACAGTGCAATGAAGGTGATGCATTCTATGTGGGCAAGACTGTAAATAAACTCAAGCGAAGGATTTCATGTCATCTGTCAGAAATCCGCTCTGGATGTAAAAATAATGCACTAGCCAAACACCTTTCTCTTCATAAAAGACACACAGGTTTTAAGTTCCAGATCCTGGATCGCATAGACATGGGTGATCTTGAAGGAGACATCCTGAATATTCTGGAGAAACAGGAACTCATGTGGCAATTAAAGCTGAACTCTTTTAGAAAACCTGGACTAAACTAATACTGTTCAATTAAAAGTGCACTGGAACTTAGAAAATTGCCACATTGTTTACATGACTAAGTGTATTTTATTATATTTTTTTCTACAAATTGGTTTTAAATACCATTTTAAATCATTTGATATTTAAGTGTATATTTTGTTTCCATCATCATACATATATTTTTTTACTTTTTTCTGGTTCTCTTTTTTTCTACTTTATTCAAAATGATGGTAATAACAATACTAACTAATTATACAATTATATAGGTTTTTAGGGTTCTTGTACACAGACCTGAAGAAGTCTAGAAGGACGAAAGCGATCGTTGTTAACAATAGGTTATGAAAATAGAAACTAATTTTTACATGCAAAATGTATATTTATATATAATTTTTGATCGCAAAATGAACTAAGGTTGATATATTTCCAGCCATGTAGTATATTGCCTTGTATAAAATCACAGACTTAATAATTTGGTTAAATAAGATGTACCATTAAAGTACATTAGGGCTATATATTATTATGACAGCTACTAGGTAGGGCAGGACAGCTCGAATGTCACACTGATGGGGGAAGGGATGTGAATTTAACATGTGTACCAATAACACTTTGTTTTACAGCACAGTAAACCACTCTCATGCCTGATAAAAAGTATATATATATTTAGAAAGCTTGTGAGGAAATTATTACTCTATTTTTATTTTACTTGGATTGCTTGTCTGTGTACTTAATAAAGGATTTTCGACTGGAAACAGACTGCCTGCCTTGCTTGGATTACTTTCGAATACTTAGTAATACTGTAGAATTATATATTTTCTATTATTACTTTTTGACTTGACGAGTTTACGTTCGCTACTTCTACTACTATTGTCTGATCTGATTAATATACAGTGATTAACTAGAAATATATGGACTGAAAATCTTCCACACATAGAAGTTTCTTACACTATATTGTTTTCTGCCATACTCTGGAGTCCAGGGATGTTTAGTGTTATGTAAAACTAAATGAAAACACCTAAAAACATATTTTCGGAGAAGTGACGAGTATTGTGCATTTGCCCTACTAACCCTGTAAAATAATAGAAGGTCCAAACGAAATAAACTACACTTAGAGATGGAGAGATCAGAAAATTTCACACGTAAAAAGTAAACATGTCAGTATTAGACACCGTCGCTATATAGGGTTGCCACCTTTTCAAATGCCCAAAGTGGGACATTTTTTTGCAGAAATGTGAGATTTTGCAGGACAAAACTTACCCACAGCCAGTCCAAAGGACAGAACTTCTCTCTTTTGCCAAAATAAAAGCTTATTGTATAGCATTTGAGTTGCTTATGATATTTCCTATAATATTTATGTGCTTCAGATACAAAATAACTGTTTTATGCAACTATTAAAGAAATCTTAAGAAATATATTTTATCTTAAAACCTCAGGACATTTGCCATTTTTTAGGTTTTTTCTCAGGACACAACTGCCCAAAGAGGGACAGGTAGTAACCCTATCGCTACAGCAATGTCAATCGGAACTCAAAACAAAGAAAAGCCAACCAGCCGGTATCAAATAGGATGCTGTACATACTGTTCGTCAATTCCGGCATTCTTCCGGTTTATGTACTTCCCCACGCAAGTCTCAAGCTTCTTCCCTGGCTGATATGTTTTTATTTTAGTTGGCAGCTTAGCGGTTGCTTGCTTGTAACATTCTTGATGATCCCGCTTTGGGAGTTGGTAGGGCAGGTTCAGAAGATATGTTTTTGATGACACCCTTGTATTGTTATACTAAGTAACATATCTTCTACTGAAGCAGAACCCGAGAGTTTTAAGGCTCTGCGCGTTTATCATATACACACTGCCAGTGTTACAGCTCGAGGACTTTTAACAGTTGTGTTTTTGCCGAGTTCTAAAATACTGAACACATTTGGATTTGGACGCGTTTGTTTGTAATTTAGTTTAAAGAGACGGTTTAATGGCTTTGAGGCAGACTCCGCTAACTTGCTCTGGTCATACTAGGCCGGTGGTTGATTTAGCTTTCAGTTGCATTACTCCATACGGCTACTATTTAATTAGCGCTTGCAAAGGTAAATAATATTTATAAATTATATTATGTTGGATGGATTTTTAGCAGTGTACACTGGTGTCATTGGTACTACGGCCCGAGTGAGCCCTGTGTATGCTTATGCGGTCGTTTATCAGTTTGACGATAATTGTTATGATGCCTTTGCATTTTATTTAAGGTGTAGTTTAATGTAATCACACGAAGCATAATTATCAAGACTAAACAAATGGACAATGTTGTACACACTCTCTCCCCGTCTCTCTCTCTCTCTATACACACACAGTTTTCACTTAACTTTGTTTTAGAATTATTCTGCGAACTTTCAGAACGTGTTACTTTGTGGGCTGCAGATAATTTATTTGAAAGAAAAAAAAAGAAATGTAATACCTACCATTCCTGTCTTTATTGTGGTAGGGAGTTTAATTTGGCGTCACTTTCCCTTCCTTAGTAATGATGCAAACAACACAGCTAAGTCTCTTTGTAGGTTGCCTTAACATTGCCACGGACATTCCCTGTAATGTAGTTATAAAGGCAGGTAGAGGCATGTATATGCATTATTAACAACTATATCTTTCCAGAACAAAAGTGGTGTATGTATGGCAAAATAACGCCTAAGCCAGTCATTATGGAATTGAACAGAAAAACAAACTGCTGTGAGGCAGTAGCGCTCCCCACTGAAGCACTGTGCTGCCCCCATAACCCCCCCTAAAAACAGTTTACCTCATACTAAGTTATTTTTTAAACTGTGCATGGTGTGTGTCAAAGTATGAAACCGGTATGGGTCCTTCCAAGTAATAGTAAATTTATGGTGGGGGAATTGGAACTGTAATTTACTTAAGAATTTGTATGTCATGTCTTGCCTTAGGTTTTTGTTTGGGTCTCTGCTTTGATCCTCTTGATTGCCTCTTTGGTCCTCTTCAAAAGCAACCTTGACGATTGGATGGGAGAAAGGAAATTCACCCCGGGGATCATGTCATTTGCCCTGCTAGACAGGAGTCCAGGGAAGTGAATAGTGTGGGAGGAGGTAGCCGGGGAATTGTTATGGCTAGGCTTGTATAGGCCCTAGGGCTGATAGCTTTAGTACCAACCTATGAACCTAAGCTGCAAAGACATGGTAGTTGTTGATTTGACAGCGCTTACCTGTAGTTCATTCTGTTGCGGTAGAATGGCATCCTGTTCCTGTCCAAGAATGTTTCCTTAACTTGTATCTGGGGTTTGTATGGATAAGTTGGAGTAATCACCCCTTTTATAACATTAATAGGATGAAATTTGTTCCAAAATTATTTGGAAAACGTGGAGTGGAGAGATTTATAGGGTGAAATTTATTTCAAAACTTGTTGGATAACACAGAGTGCGAGTTAAGCATTTTGGACTGCTGATAGCAGAAGTTCCAGCTGTCACTACCCCAAACAGAGTGCCAGGCTGACTGCCATCTGGCAAGGGTGCAATGTACTTGTGCCTTTTGATAAAATGTCAGTTTTGATTGTGTTAGCCAGATTCAGATGTTAATAAATAAAATCATATTTGTCTGCACATCTGATAACTAAAATGGTGACACATACTATTGCAGACCCTATAGCCTACAAAGGTGTATTTTGTCTTTCCCAGATTGAGTAGATCCCCACTCATGTATTGAAACGATTGATTGCTATCCCATTCTGAAAATGAAATTATGCACATGGTTAGGCCATTGAAAGTAAGTATCCACTGTCACAACAAAAGTGCATAGAAAAAACCTTTCAGCTGATGCAGTATTTGGTGACTGTAATTTTATGGCATGAGACCAAAGCTGTGTTGGTAGAGTGGAGGCATTTGATTGCCTTTTTATAAAGTAACACATTCAATGGTTTATTTGTAATTGTTTGCTTGCATATTTGATTGTCTTACTGTGAATTATTGTTACAATGCTAACAGTGGGTTTTAGCAATAAATGCAGTTGAGTGCTTCACTATCGAAATAATGGATTACTTGGTGTCAGAATTCAAAGTGTCAGCTCTAAGCATTGTCACTATCCTTTTAGCTACCCACAGCTGTCTGCAGTAGTTATGGTATTTTTTATTGTTCATTTATCAATTTTTCTAACTAAAAAAACTTCTAAGTATTGTTTTATGCTTAGATCAGACGTTATAATGGATTTGGAGAGAATGTAGTCCTTAAGTTGCTGCCACACTTGATATGGCTAGTTTGGTCCTCAGAGTTGGTGGGTACAGGTGTGTATGAAAGAGATGGGTAGCAGCCTAGTGGCTGAATTATGCAACCATTTATTCAAACAGTTATTGCTGTTTTCTGACATCATTTTATATTCTGTAGTTCATATTGTTTGGGCTTCTTCTGCACCAAAGGCTAATTATCTGCTTTTAAGTCCTGAAATTTCAAAATTGAAAATTGTTCATCTATAAATTTGGACCCTTAATTTTAAAGGCAGATATTTTATGTTCTTAACAGTTATAAGCAGCCTGAAAAGGAATTTCAGATTTTCTCTTCTCTCTTCTTGCAGATGGTAAGCCTATGTTACGCCAAGGTGATACAGGTGACTGGATTGGCACATTTCTGGGTCACAAAGGTGCTGTCTGGGGTGCTACATTAAATAAAGATGCTACTAAAGCAGCTACAGCAGCTGCAGACTTCACAGCGTAAGTTGTCTTGCATTCAGAAATTTCCATTCTATGTTTATTAGTTTTATTATGAAAGGCAGGTTGGTTCTGTTTAATTTGTCCTTATTTGTATGTGCACATGGTATTCATGCACAAATTTATAAAGCTTTTTTTGCCCGTAGTACTTAATATAGGTTCCTACGTTTTTTGTTGAGTGTTACTACAGGCTTTCCTTTAAAAGATCATGCAAGACTCTTGACTGTACTTTCTTTTTAACAATGTTCTTATGTTCTTAGTCATACCAAGGTATAATACATTTATTTCTGTGATGCCCAGTCAGACCATCCAGGTAAACAAATGAAAAAAAATAAAAGAATTGTATAGCTGTGCTTGGAAAATGTTTACTTTTGTTCCCATGCTTTTTGATTGTACACATTCTGTAAAACGGGGCTAGACACCTTGAAAATTAATCTGTATAATATTTCTGTAGAGCTTATTTTTCAGCTAAGATTGGATATCTGGTTTGATAGAATTGCTTTCATCTATGTCTTCCATGTCAAAACTCCAAACCAGAATTTGTGTGCTGTTTCAGGGATTATTAGAACACTCACCAGACTCCAAGTAAACTATTTGTGGTTTAAAGTGGATATTTATAGGATAATCAAATGAAGGAGGCATACTCACAGGTATTGACACTTCAGGTTTATAAGCACTTGTATTGGGTTCAGTTATGTGCATCTTATTAATGCCAGACTCTAAAGGTATATATTTCATGGGTTAACTTGGATTTAACAAACACATTTTTGTGGACACTAATACTTCATCAGTAGTGGTAGATGATGTGCTGTGTGCTGAAGAAACTTCAGGAGATCTTTGTACTACTGCTGTAGTTCTCTGAAGCAGGTGAATAATGGGTGTCTTCTGTTTCAGTTATCTTTACCTTGAATCCTTGGATAATCTAGGAGAGTTCACTTCATGAAGTAATTGTCTCTTCAGTCTTTTTTTTTTTTTTTTTTTTTTTTTAATTCTGTCATTTCCAAATGTAACATTTTATTTTTTTATCAAATTCTTGATTTGTTACTCTGAAATTTGAATGTTTACTTTTTTGTACAGTTCGTACTATATGTTTAACTTGTTTCTTTTGAGGATATATGGAACTTGAGATCATGTGTTTTACACTTTAAATGTAAAAAAAACTCATAACTGACAATGTGGTCTGTTGTCTCTGATTGCATCTTGTGTCTCACAAAATGGGCTTAAGGACAGATGTTGGTTTATGGTATCTCTCAGTTGCATGGCTTCAGGAATCTTAGAATAATGATCATTGTAAGCAAAGTAATGTTTTCATGGTGAAACAAGTCTTTAGTAACTTTCTTCTGTAGTAAAAGTAGAATTTCACAAGGTTTGTTATTCTTTCTAATTCTAACTTCTGTATAAGTTGCACATCTTAGTTTCTGATTTGTTCTGTGTGCAATGTCATGCTAGGCCAAACAACTTCAAATAGAGCTCGTGTCCAGATGTGATTTGTGAATTACTCAAAGCAAACTGTTTTAGTTATGAATCTCTTTCCTCTTCCTCCACCACCTTGTAGCACTGACTGTTCCATTTTGTATGGCGGAAATAAGCTGTTAAGAGGTGTGTGTGTGCCTGTTAGAGTTCACTAATTGAATCTCTTTCCTCTTCCTCCACCACCTTGTAGCACTGACTGTTCCATTTTGTATGGCGGAAATAAGCTGTTAAGAGGTGTGTGTGTGCCTGTTAGAGTTCACTAATTGTAGTGCTGGGACTTCGGTGTACATGGAAGAACTTAAAAGGTGTGTGTTATACAATTCCCCACAAATATGTTGTTTTCTAACAATTATTTAATAAGGTAATATGATTTTATTGATTTTGCCACTTCCACAATATTATTAAAAAGGAGGTAGAAGATTGATCTAGTATAGCTCTCCGCTTGGTTACCAAATGATAACCTTATCCTAAATGCCCAAAAATAATATTTGGAAGTTGACAAACTTTCCTCAATCCCTCTAAACTGGAATGAAATGGCCAGCAGCTGTGAGCACCTTGAAGCAAGCTAATACCTTGTTAGCCTAACTGGTCCTGCACATTAGTGTAGTAAATGCTCATTTCTTAAGTGTCCCCTAAACAAGTCACACCCTCCCCCATACACACACTTCAGACATACCAGTACCCAAGCATGCCAACACATCTGTCTCCTTCCGTAGCCCTTACTCTAACCGAAACATGCAACCACTCAAGCACGTGCTTATACACACTCCACTGTCGTTCTGAATTTTCTTCACTCCACTCCTGTGCTTCTAACATTGATATTGAGCACTCTCTTTGATTATTTCTGCACTCAACAAATCATATATTCAACCACTTCTGACCCTGAAAAATCTTTTTGACCAACTGAAAGCTAATTGTATGGAACGTTTCATGTACTTGTGTTCCAGTGCTTGTTTTTTCCTGTTAATGATTGTGGGGAAGCTACAGTCTTTCCAAGCACTAAGTGGGCATAAAACAGTGAACCAGTCGTAGTTGGGATGCTGGTCCATCACAGGATACTATTGCACCCAACACATACAGGAGTGCCATTTTACTTTTGGGCATATCCATTATTCGTCCTAGGAAACTGAAAGCACCAATGAAACCTCATGTAGATGTAGATGACATGCAGACTCCCAGTATGGGAACCAAACTGTGTGAACAAACTGCTGTGAGGTGCACTGTTGAAAAAAGTTATTTTATCCCATGAAAAAAGGGATAGTGTAACCTAGATATTGATTTCAAAAACCTTTCTTGAAGTGATCTTGGAGCATTCTTAAAATTTAGTTTTAAATTATTGTAACTAAGGAGTGCATTTTTGCTAGGCCTGTGGATACTTGAAATTTTCATATTGAGTTGTAACACTTGGCGGTGATTTGGATTTATTTTAAAAATGAAAGGAAGATTATATGTTTTTATACTTATGACGTCAGACTGTGTAACAATAAATTTGGCAGTTGTGGGGAGGAGTGCTAGCTTTGTAATGTATGAGCAAAAGAAGAGCATAACTCATCATTCCAAAATGAATATAAAAAAATGTATTATAAATGAAAGGGTTATTGGACACGTGTTCAGCAGAACTTGCATCTCCTACAGTTTTGTCAGATATAAAATGTTCAGAAAGCATGTACATTGAACTGTCTAAATACATTTTATGAAGTAAATACTTGTAAGTTTTATGCAGGGGCAAGTCCCAATGTGCACTGCAGCTTTTCAGTTTGCCCAGAGATCACACACTAGTGAAAAATAAGAAAACTCCAAAAACCTGCAGTGACCACATTCAGCAGCCTTACTGTAATTCAGTGTACCTGCTCTTCAACTTAACTTGTCTTTGATTTAACAGGTAGTTGAGCAGTGTATCGAGGTGATTTAAATAAACCAGTTTGCAGCAGTAGTAATGCATTTTGGCTGTCCCACTGAAGTAGTTGTAGGGCATCCAGCTTTGCTACATGAGGAGCTGGGACTAGTTAGAGACCCAAAAGCCTAGTAAAAGTCTTTTGGCTTTTCCTGATTAGGGGTCGCAATGGCGGATCACTGGTCTGCTTATGATTGGCAGTGAATTTTTACCATGTCGAGTCACCAGCCCAGTGCCCAGCCTTCACAGAAGGGACACACTCGCGCACCTACCTGCATGTCTTCTAATGTTCAGTCGATCACAGGGAGGGCATGCAGACTCCACACTGAAGGCACTCCATCCAAGAATCGAACCGGAGAGCCTCTTGCTGTGAGGCGACAATGCTAACTGCTGCACCACCGTGGCCAACATCCAAAAGCCTAGTAAGAAAGGAAGGAATGAAGATTTTTGAGCATTCTGGTTTACTTGTTTGTGCGAGGGGGGGGTGTAGATGTGCGGCATTAATGGGTGGGTATTTTAAAGGGTCAAAAGCAGATTTCATACACTGAATGCATGTTGGTGCACAGATTTTGTTTGCTTTGAAGGCCGTGCAGAGTGTTTGCCATGGGAATATTGTAGCATTGTAAGAATGCATACCCCCCCTCCCCAAACACACAGTCCTTGGAATGTACAACACAACTGACTTCACTTTCAAAGGAAAGGGTAGTTGAACAAAAAATATGTGTTGCATCCCACAAACTTGTTTTCCTCTCTGCCAATGTGACATTTCTTGTGGGAGGAGTGAGGTATTTTTTTCCTTGAAAACGCAATTGAAAGAAAACTTGCTTTGTTTTGGTAAGTCATGGAAAGTGTGATGGAATTATTCCATCTGTATGTGTGTTAATATGCATAATTTTGGATTTGATATAGAGCACCCTTTTGCTCCTAACTCTACTGTTGTGACGCTTTTTCTTGAGTGTTTATATTTTTAATGTTTAGTTTGCCTTGCAATAATTTTAGTTATAAATCTTGGAATCCTTATGCTTTTTTTTTTCTTTGTCCAGCAAAGTATGGGATGCTGTTACAGGTGATGAAATGATGACATTAACCCACAGACATATTGTCAAAAGTGTGGATTTTACACAGGTATGTTGTAGGCTTATACATAGGTAATCAATTTTTAAACATCTTTATTAAATTATTACTTGTGACAAAGGCAAACAATCGGACTGTATTATGAAGTTTACATTTGCGAACATTATAGGGTATGTTAGTGTGTGATTTCTTGTCTAAGGAACATCACAAAAATGATTAAATTACTGCCTTTTCTTAAACATTTTTCCTGCTCCAAAACATTTTTCTGCATGTCTCATTTGCATTTTTCTGTGTAACTTACTCATACACTTTTCTGAAGATCCCATTTCCTGTTCTCATCTCTGTTAACAATATTCACTACTTCAAGTATAGTTGATTTTAGATTTTGATTTCCATTTCGTAGTAATTGCTTTTTTGGGAGCCACCAGAATTTAACTTAAACAAGGCCCTACTGTGTATCTAGGCAATTCAGATCTTGCATCCCAGCTCAAGAAAATCATTTTCTGAGTTGCACTCATTTGCTCAACCAGTAT
Organism: Protopterus annectens; assembly: GCF_019279795.1. Classification (NCBI taxonomy): domain Eukaryota; kingdom Metazoa; phylum Chordata; order Ceratodontiformes; family Protopteridae; genus Protopterus; species Protopterus annectens. The sequence continues at coordinate 831,937,736 of NC_056745.1, read as the reverse complement.
TTCTGACTGAGTACTCTGTAGAGAATTTTTAACATCTGCCAACTCATTACACTCCCAAAACCTATGTTCGCAGTTCTCTTTCTTCCCCCAACACACCTTCAATATTTGCCACCTACTGGAGGAAAACTTCTTTGTAGTTTGCTTGGGGTATAAAAGTATTTATGCAAACACTCAAATGAAAAAAAAAAAATCCTAAAACCTCTAGACCTTTTCGCATATTTGGGAACTATACATATATCCTCTCATTGCTTCTTTGGGGAAGAGAGGTTACATCTGCAATTCACTATCTTTTCTAAAATCTTCTGATTTATTAGTTATGCAGTATTTTATATGCCCTACCAATCCATTTTTAATATCTATTTCTGTTATAGATTCAATTAAAAACTCAATTAGTGCAGGCCTTTCACTTGGGATTCATCCATGCCTGCCTATATTCTGATATTGGTTCCTGATAGGGAAGGCAATCACTACATTGCAGTCTAAATGTCTTCTTTGCCTCTTCCCATTCTATTAGCTTCCTTCACTAATTACCTTGGTTTCTTTGCCAGCGTTTTCCAGGAAATTCCAGTCCCCTTTTGTTTGTTCTGTGTACCCCTAATTGCAGTCATCCTTATTGGCAGAATCTTTTCTTCATTCCCATGTTGGCTTAGTTCTTGCTATACTTTTTGCTGCTTTATGAATATAATATTCTGTTTAACTGTTATTTCAGGATCTATGCCCAAAATCCCATTCTTTCCTTATTTCTGGAATTACCCCTTACTTCATAGTCTTCATCAATCATCCTTTTACACAGAGTTGTAGTTTTCTGCTTGTGTTATGTATAAGAGCCTTGACTTTGTAGCTCTGTAATACAAAACCTTTGTTGGGAGGCTCAACTTATCCCACTTCACTCTTGCCCTGTTCCTCTCACAAATAAAGTTCCTTCAGCTATTAATTGCGGTCCACAACTACTCCTGTTTGAGTAAAAATATTCTTGACCTGTGTATTAGACTAAAGGGACTTAAAAGTATTCTTACTGCTCTTGCTATCCATATCCACAGGCAAGAGCTGCCAGTTTCTCAGTTTTTGTATTGTTTTTGTCTAGTCTGTTCCCACATATTCTTAGCTGCCATAACTAAATATTTTTTTAATCCATACTCTTAAATATTTACCATTTGTGGTTACGTGATAAAATTATTGCTGGATCAATTTATCTGTGGGCACAGTTTATAGCTATAGCCTTTGTTTTATCCTCTCTAATTTTATATCCCCCCCCAAAAAAAAGACAGATCTCCAAGTTCTTTTCTGGTTCCTTCGGGTGCAGATATCTGCAAATAATTTCAACTTTTCTTAAGCACCATACAGATTATACCCCTGAATTTCTCACTTCCTTATTTTCTTTGCCAGTGATTCTAAGTGTAATGCAAATAAAAGGGAAAGAGGCCATCCCTGCCTGGTTCCTCTGTTCAGGCACAACTTAATTACAGAGAAACCCTCGTAATTCCTCTTATTTCCTTCTAATTAAAGGGCAACTATGGGATATTAAAGCAGATTGCTCAACCTGCTGTCTCTTTTAGTCCCTGTTCATTGATACAGCCTCGAAAAATCCCCCATGCAGCTTTAAAAACAAATTTACTCAACTGTTTTCCCTGTTAGGCTTCCTACCTTTCCGTACTGTTTTACTTTCACTTTAAAAAAACAAGTTGAAAAAGCTCTAACTGGCTCTGAAATGATGTCACACCTGCCAGAGCTCTTGCTCTAGCTACCGGGACGTTTCCTCCCCCAAAGTGATGTAATCCTTGCCTGATTTGCATGCTGTATAGAAGAACTAGTGGACCTCCCACATTGTGATGTCAGAGCTGCCTTGCCCAGCCCACTCTTAACCTAGCAACAGTGTCAAACTATAATCTCTCTTTTTTCTGAAGAGCCTTACCGATATGTGACAAAGTAAAGGCAGAAGCATAATAGTTGCAAAAACTAACAGCATAAATTTGCAATGACCATGCCATAGACATTAATTGCATGTTTTTACATAAGCAGATGTCTGCCACAATTAATCGACAACACTACATCAGAATGCAAGACGTATGTAATACCGTAATTTTCTTAGATTACCACTTAAAGCATGTGGGGTGGTGTCATGCAAATCTGTGAAATATTTTGTGTTTGTAGTGCATCGTTTGTTGGCTATTTAACCATACAGGAAAGAAAAATAAGTGGGAGTTTGATGCTTTGCAAAACAGTGATTATTCCTAGTGCTATGGAGCTTGGTTCTAAATTTGACAGAGTACATTAGTCTGGTCACCTACTGTGAGCTGTCAATCACATGCAGATAATGGGTCAAATTACCCTTAGCTCTTTGACAGCTAGAGAAGGTAGGTGTGAAAGGAGAGGGGAGATAACTTGGACTAGATTTCAGTTTTCACAAAAGAAATCAAGTTAGCATTTCTAAGAAGACAGAGCAATAAAATGCACTTTGCAGTTCTGTTCTGTAGCATTTGCACTGCTTGTGTTTTGAAGTAGTCATTGAAAAAGGTTAAAATTTTAACCAAATGTAGGTGACTATAACACAGCGGTGAATGCCTGTAAAATCAGTGCAGTGACAGGAGCTTTAGGGAAAACGTGGCAGATCTGATGCAGTTTTTTGGAGACAAACCATGCATTCTGGGATACTTAGAGGCAGACTAAACAGTCAGAATTATTTCACGATGCCAGACCCCATGTAGTCAGTTTTTTGAGTTTGTGGGTGCGGTTGTCCTTTAACCTTATTATTGTATCAGGAAATGTAAATGCTTCCATGACCTACTCACAAAGTCTCTGTTTATTCTGAATGCTTTTCTATATAAAAACCCACCAATAACAGCAGTATTTTATTACGTTCTGCTTCCCCCAGATTATCATTGTGCTAAATGTTTGCCTCCCCCTCCACAAAACCACATTGGTCCATTCCTAATAATTACAACATCACCTTTGCTATTTTAGCCATTAAATGGACGTACTTCTTTTTAGTTTACATTTGTTTACCAGGAAAGTCCGACTGGAACAAGGTCCATTTACAGCAGAGGCCCAGGGAGAAAAGCTCCATAACATAACAGTACAAATACAACAAATGACAAAACAAATTTCTGTACAGAGGCATATGTACAGTAAGAGCTCCATGTCTTTATATGACAACACATAATCCACGAATGACAGAAAATTTCTATACAGTGGCATATATACAATCAAGGAGATTTTTTGTACCTTAGTTTGTTTGAGCAAGCTTGGTATATAGATAGGAAAACTTTGAATTCCATATTGGTAGTACAAAGCATAAAAATGAAGAAATGGAATCTGGAAAATCATGCTATTCGGGAGATATGTCATAGTGTGAGAAATGGTTTGTAGGATAGTAGTTCCTGATGAGGAGTATTTGAATAGTACAGAATAGCTGAGGGTAAGCAGTGAGGAGATGGTGTGGCAAGTTAGGAGGAGAGCAGAAAAGATTTTATGTGATACAGGGACAGAGCCATGATTGCAAGAGGTGTGACTTTAGTGATGTCTTAAAGTGAGATGGGATGGTGCAGAGGAGATACTTTGGGGGAGGTTATTCCATTCCCTAGCAATGGTGTGGGAGAATACACACTTTATAATCGTAGTTTAGAATTGAGATGGGACTATATGAAGGTGGAAAAAGATGAGTCTTTACTGTCTAGATGTTACCCTGGCCTTTTTCCAGGAATTTGGTGCCTCCCCTCCTTTTAAAATAATGTTCAACAAAATCTTCCAGATTCTCATCATTTTCCCCTCCTGACTTCCAGAATGCCATCTATTCCTGGAGACTAGTTGTACATCATTTTTATCTCATCTCCTCCCCTCCTATCTTAACTGTTAGTTGCTGAGCCGCCGCCTACCTCTAACCTTGTCATATAGAAGTCTTCCATAGATATTTCCATTTGTGCTTTTTCTTGATTTTTTTCTTCCCCACTTCTCTCTCTATGTATGTGTGTGTGTGTGTGTGTGTGTGTGTGTGTGTGTGTGTGTGTGTGTGTATATATATATATATATATATATGTATATGTGTATATGTGTATGTGTGTATATATATATATATATATATATATATATATATATATATATATATATATATATATATATATATATATATAAAATTTTTTTTTTTTGTAAAATTTCAAACATATCTCTTAATACCTTTTACAAGTTCTCTGCTGCCTGTGTTTGGCAACAGCCCTTTCTAATTTCTGTTGCCTAAGTCGTTGTACCTTGTGCTCTGGAGCTGTCAAGAAATGGTTGCTTAACAGCAATCTCTCTAAACTCCTACATATTATCCAGGTGCCCCCTTGTTTTCTCTTTAGCACTCAGCAATTGCGTCTCCTCCTCTTCTGTGAGATTCCCCTTATTTTGTAATAATTATTTAGAGAGATTGAAAGGTTTGTTTCTTTTTAACAAGATCTTTTTTCTTTTATTTCTGCTCTAGTTTTAAACTCTGCCTTCATTTTATACCACTAACTAGCTAGAACATCTGGAGTTACTTCTATCTTCCTTAATAACTTCTGGATAATTTACACTACTCATTCCTTAAATTCCTCTCTTTTTAACAGGTAGGTGGGGAAGCACCAGTTTTTCATTTTTACTTCATCACTCTGCATTTTTGTCTTGGTAATTATTGATGCATGATCTGAAAGCGTTATTGGATGCATATTAAAGTTCTCAATTAAATGATCATGTTCTTGTGAAATATAATCTCTATTAAGTCTAGCCCAGTTATTGCACTTTGGGGAGTAATACAGTGGAAGTGTACACACCCCTGTTAAAATGCCAAGTTTTTGTGATATAAAAAAAAATGAGACCACAATAAATAATTTCAAAACTTTTCCCACCTTTAATGTGACCTATAACCTGTACAATTCAGTTGAAAAAAATCTGTTGGAGAAAAATATAGAAAATAAACGTACAATAAGCTGGTTGCATAAGTGTGCACACCCTTAACTAATACTCTCTTGAAGCACCTTTTGATTTAATTACAGCATTCAGTCGTCTTTTAGTTTATCAGCATGGCACATCTTGACTTGGCAATATTTGCCCATTCTTCCTTGCAGAAGTGCTCCAAATCTGTCAGATTTTGAGGGCATTTCTTGTGCACAGCCCTCTTTAGGTTACCCCGTGGATTTTCTATTGGATTTGGGTCTGGGTTGTGGCTGGGCCATTCCAAAACTTTAATATTCTTCTGGTGAAGCCATTCTTTTGTTGATTTGAAAGTATACATGGGAGTCATTGTCGTGCTGAAAGGTGAAATTCCTCTTCATCTTCATCTTTCTAGCAGATGCCTGAAGGTTTTGGGCTAAAAGTGACTGGTATTTGGAACTGTTCATGATTCACTCCACCTTGACTAAATCCCCAGTTCCAGCTGAAGAAAAGCAACCCCAAAGCATGATAGTGCCAATACCATGCTTCACTGTGGGGATGGTGTTCTTTTGGTGATGCAAAGTGTTGTTTTTGTGCCAAATGTACCTTTTGGAATTGTGGCCGAAACTTTCAGCCTTGGTCTCATCAGACCATAACACCTTTTCCCACATGGTTTTGGGAGACTTTATGTACTGTTTTGCAAATTCTAGCTGGGCCTGGATGTTTTTCTGTGTAAGAAAAGGCTTCCGCTTGCAACCCTACCCCATAGGCCAGACGTATGGAGAATACGGGAGATTGTTGTCAGATGTAGTACACAACCATTACTTGCCAGAAATTCCTGCAACTTCTTCAGTGTTGCTGTAGGTCTCTTGGCAGCCTCCCTGACCAGTTTTCATCTTGTCTTTTTTTCATTAATTTTGAAGGGACGTCCAGTTCTTTGCAACATCATTGTTGTCCCATATTTTCTCCACTTTTTGATGACTGTCTTCACTGTGTTCCATGGTATATCCAATGCTGTGAGCATTTTTTTGTACCCTTCTCCTGATTGATACCTTTCAACAATGCAATCCCCTTGCTTTGTAAATACTCTGCGAACTATGGCTTTTGCTGTAGCAGGCAATTGAGTAAAATTTTGTACTAGGACAGCTGAACTTCATTTGGGGTTGATCAGAGTCTCTTTAATTGATGGCAGGTGTGTACCCAAGAAGACTGAATGTTGTAATTAAAGCAAAAGGTGCTTCAACAAAGTTTTAGTTTAAGGGTGTGCACACTTATGCAACCAGCTTATTGTATGTTTTTTTTTTACATATATTTTTTCCCCTAAGAGATTTGTTTTTCAGTTGAATTGTGCAGGTTATAGACCACATTAAATGTGGGAAAAGTTTTGAAATGATTTATTGTGGTCTCTCTTGTCGCAAAACCCTGGCAACAGGGGTGTGTATACCTTTTTATATCCACTGTATTATCTTGCTTCCTGTTAGTGATTTCACTTCTTTCAAACCAAATGCTCTCATAAATTTCTTTAGAAATCTACCATTTTGTTTTTTATATTCCCTTCTAGGTCCCCCAGATACATCTTCACTGTTGCAAATCAAGTTTCAGTACCCATCTAGAAGTAGTATTCCCTGCTGAAAGCTGATGATCTTTCCCATTTTGCTCCAAAACAGCAGCTTTAGATGGAATATAAATGCATGCTAGCATAATCCCTATCCCTAGTAGCCCCTTACAAATCTGCCATTATTACCTTTTTTCTCCCCTTCTGTCACTACTGGAGCTTCTCTGGCAATTACTATAAGCTCAACTCTTTTCTGTTGTCTCTGATATTCTGCATAATGTGCATCTTGAAGTACTTTTTTTTTTATCAAATTCACACGTTGAGTTCTTTCCAAGTGGGCCTCCTGTAGCATTGCTATTTGCACTGTGCATTTAATATTTAAAGTGCCCTTTCCTTTTTGTCTGTACCTGCAAAACCATTCACATTCCAAGACAATTTAAAGTGAGTCCCCATTATAAGAAGTCATTATTCCTGTCTATTACATATGGCACCTTTTTTGCGTTTTATATTGTGAAAAGTTTGTTAGAAGTACTATGAAGGAAAAAAAACTTCCTCCTCCCCTTCCGTCAGAGTCCTTCCAAACATTAATAATGTGAAGTAAGGCAGATTTCTTGGAGTTCCCGACAAGTTTGACAAAGTCAATGAAAGTCCAGTCTTTCCATTATTCTTATATAGCTGTATTTCACAAATGTGATTGATGCTTTTTAGTCTCCCATTTATTCACTAATTTCATTTTGCTTGTGGTCTTTTATTCATCTCCAAATTTTGGTTCATTTCCACAGTGTTTCTGATTCTTACTGGTCAACTCCTGTGCTTTTCTCTGTATCAGGTATTTTCCTTTGGAACAGTGAAGTTACTGGCAAAGTCTTGTCTATGTGCTTTATTAGAAGAATGAGAAACCTTTGGTCTCTTTTGGCAATAGCAAGGAAAAGTATTACTGTAAAATGGAAAAGCAAAAAAGTTCTTTCATTTTCTGAGTTTCTATTGTTGGCCAAAACTGTATGTAATAGAGAACTTAACTTTTGCTTCAAGAACATCAAGAATAACACAAAAGAAATTATCTTGGATGAAGCTTAAAACGTTACTGGATAAAATGTAAGAATTTTAATTGAAGTAGATTAATGTTATGGGCATTGTACATAATTTTGTTATAGTTATATTGTCTGTACTTGTATTAAGTTCTAATTGTATAAATGATTTAGAAAATTTTACGTTTTTTGTGAAAATCAATAAAAAATAAAGTTCTAAAAAAAAAAAAAAGAAGAATGAGAAACAAGAGTCCCCTTATATGTGAGCTTGTTCTGCATCAGACAATGACTTTGTAACTTTGATCCCCAGGAAAATATATTCTGAAGTAAGATGGATGCAGCAGCTTGAATCTCTCAACAGTCTCCTAGCGCTCTTTGATTACTAAAATAATATTTTCTGTTCTGCCTGGTTGTGAATAATTTACCGTAAACCATCTGGTTTCAACTTTTAATAATTTTATCCTTTTGCCATAGTTTTTTGTCAGGATTAACTCCTCCTTCTGTTTGCATCTTTACTAATAAAGGTCTGCTGTTTGCTCATGGCCATATTTGTAGCATACACACAATGTGCCCTTTCAATTAACAGTTACTGCTGTGGAATACCAGTCCAGTTGCATATCTATGCTTTTCATAAGACTGTCTGTTACTTCTAGTTTCTTTGGTAGAGCAGATTTCTCCGATTTTCTACGTGCTCTGCCCTTTAATTCTACCATTTTTTGAAATTTGTTGTCTTGAGCAGTCTCATACTCAGCCAGCCTTTTCTTCATATCCACCTCTAGTTGTTGCTGTTTTTTCAGGTAATCTGAATATCTCTGTAAAGCCTCTTCCATTTTTCCTGTCTCTTGATATTTGAGTTGATGTACTGCTTCAGTGTTTCATTTATTTTAATCCGCTTTGAGCGTATTTAGCATCTTTTCTGGTTAAAAAAGGAAGACCTTTTACTTCTGGCTCTGAGGTATAGAGAGAGAGCCCTGAATATGACCTGATACAATCAAACATTAATTAGATTTTAAGTGCATGTCATGGCCAGCAGTAGGTATTGATGAGGAAGTCTAATTGGCAGTAATGATGCATATTTATTACAACCCGCCGGGATTGCTAGGAGTTCTGTTTTTCTGCTGGATTTGGCATCAAATAATTAGATTTTGGATTAACCGGAAGAACTTTTTATGTTGTAACTGCAGCCGTCTCTGATGTAGTCCAGCCTGTTTAGCCCTAGACACCATGCTGATACATACTGGATTCCTCCCACCACCAAAAGAATGATGCTAGTTAAAATTAGTGTGTAGTAAAGTCAGTTATTTTATCCCTGAAATGGGACTCATTTATTTGAGATTTCACAAAACTAGTATCTTTCCTACCTTGGGTATGCACATGGAGAGCTTGATCTTCTCTCTTTGTAGTGCCTTTGGAAATTACAGTGGTTAAGTTTTCTAAAGTGCATGGCATTTATCCTTGACTTGCTGAGTTATAACATCATGTTGAGAACTGGACTGCCCTGTAGTAGGCTGGTGGCTGAATGTAACTTGTCGTAAATAATAACCAGCGCAAGCTGTCATGTAGTAAGCTAATATTTAGTGACTGGTAACAGGAAGCAAGGCATTTTTTCTGCACAGCATTGCTGTGTGGGTAATATACTGATGGTTTTGGTATTGTAGTAGAACTGTTGTCAGTTCCATTTTGTGGAAGCTTTTCAGTTATTTTCACAGTTGTATGATATTGAAGATAATGCATATAAGTACAGGTGTGGGGGACAAAACACCTCCCATAAAAGACTGTTTTTTGGTTTGCGTGTGATGAAGCTGTATTGTGTTGTTGGTGTATACATTTATTGGTGTGTGGTTCAGTGGGTTGCTGTGCATGAGCACATGTACACATTCTGTTCCTAGGACCGAAACGGATGGGATGACACTGCACAAGATGGAACAGCAGCAGAAGGGAGTAAAGGCAAATGCTGGTTCTGATACGCTAACCAGTACAGTCGTACAATATTTGAAGGAAGCTTTTCAACGAAAGCGGTTTGATCAGATTGAGGAGACATCCAGAGAGGAGTGTATAGTTACAACTCTCCACTGGGGGGGGGGGGGGGGTTGCGGGATGATATACTTAAAGATTTAACTAAAGTGATCTGGAGAGAGGTTTTGGGGGGGGGCATTGTGGAAAAACAGAGAAAGGGGATGTAGAAACAGAGACAGAAGGAAGCGGCAGAAAAGTAAAGATGATGTACTTGGGGACCGTAACAGACACACAAGGAGTGGGAAGAACATAGAGAAGACAGTGTGAAAAAAACATTTGGTAAGAAAATAGATGCAAGGTGTGGGACAATTTAATTTTACCTTTGGGTGTAAAAGCTCAAGAGGTAAGGGCATTTATTTTGATTAGAGACATTTTGTGACATTTTCTTTGAGAGTACGCAAGGTATGGAGAGAGTTTTTCGAATATGAAAGACAATCCTTGTAGTGAATATGTAATAAGAGCATTTTTCAGAACAGTAAAGTTTATATGCAGTCTCAAACTAAAGTGGAATTTTAAATTTAAAAAAAAAAATTTATAAAGAAATAATAGACATTTCAAAAGTTTAACAAGAGGGGTTTATGGAATGGTGCATGGGACTTCGAATATGTACATTTTTTTTTCCATTTCCAGAATGTCATTAAAAGTATTATAAATATTGATGGTAACTGGGGTGTTGTAACATATTGGCGACAACCAAGGATGATGTATTTTTGTGGAAAAGGACATTTAGCTAATAGTTGAGATAAAAAGAAATGATGTGGTAAAACAGGACATGAAGCAAAACAATGTGAACTTGAATGTTTATAAATGTAAAAAGGGATATTTATGGGTGGATTGTAAAGAAAAATAGAATGAGCCGAGTACTATAAATCACAGTAAAGTGAGCAAGCAAGGACTGAAGATAGAAATAGATGAAACTTCAGAAAAGGGGGGGATGCAGCGAAAAATAATGGAGATAGATGAAACTTCAGAAAAAGGGGAGATACTGAGAAACATAATGGAGAAAAATTAGAGAATCAGAAGTTGGTGATGAAGATACAAGTTGGAAAATGGTAAGAGGGTAAAAAAATCCCGTTGGTTGTTTGTCTTTTTGGCTTTTTCCCGGTTAGGGGTTGCCACAGCTGAACTCCGGTTCGCTAATGATTTGGCAGTCTATTTTTATGGTGCTGAGTTGCCAGCCCGACTCCCAACCTTCAGCAAAGGCACGCCCATTTACTCATGTCTTTCGGAGGCGACTTAAAAAAAAATCTCATTGGTAAAATGAGTTAAATATGGAAAAGAAAACTTAAAGCTATTAATACAAAGGAAATAAATAAAATGGATAAAGCTTTTTTTATAAGAAATTATTACAGGATGGTATTTCCTAAACAAAGAAACTGGGCAAGGAATATTTTTCTGTGAATATTGATAGCATGAAAATATTACTAGAATGATAGCAATTGAGTGGTGTAACAAATGTGATGTTGATTTAATAATTCTGGAAGACATCAGAATCCTGACACATGAAGAAAGGCTACAGACGGATATGGGATGGGGGATAAAAAGTGCTCAGGAATAGCATTTCTGTGTAAGAAGAGTGATGAAAATGTTATGTTAGTCAAAATGGAAAGATTGATAATTATAGACTCAATTGCAAGAAAATATAATTAATATATGCATATGTGGTTAGTAAATATATTTACTTATTGACTGACATTTGTTAACCGGTTTTGTCTAACTGGGCTTGTGGCCCATTTTCAGTGGAGATCCAAGGAGAAAAGCTCCAGTAGTACATTTTTAAACAATATTGATTATAGTTATAGCCAAAAAATTCACATATGTTGGGTTACATGCATAAAGTTAAAGTTGCATTAAAAAGAAGCTTAGTAACATAATTCTACATTGATATAATTCAGTAAGTCAACAATAATTTTTTTTTGTTTGTATAAAATTATGCAAATGCATAGTAGACGCATTGGAGAGAAAGGTGTAATGAGGTGCTAAGTATGGACCTTTTGAGGGTACGTAAAGGGAAGGAAGACTAGGTGGGATCATGGCAAGGGCAGGTCCTGGAATTGAGAAAATAAACTTTTAGTTCATTTTTAAAGTGTGAAGTGTGGGAGATTGAATTTAAGTCAAGGGGAAGTTTGTTCGAAGCATGGGCAAGGGAGTGTTTGTAGTTTGCCTACTGACCTTTTTGGGTGGTAGACATCAAGTAATTGTTGGTTAGAAGTACGGAGGGTCCGAGATGGAATGTAGATGGAGCCTAAAGAAGACAGAGATGGACAGAAGGAGGTTTTATAAAGAATAGAGTGTAGCATATGAAATTGATAAGATAGCATAAATTGGGGAAGTTCAAGCCATTGAAGAGTTTAAAGAAATGCAGTGGTGTGAGTTGTATGGGTAGGTAGTAATGAATCTGGCTATTTTATGGCAAGTCTGTTGGAGTTTAGAGTGGAGGCCTGGGTATTGGTAAGAACTGGGGGCGGCCGAGGCCTGGGTATTGGTAAGAACTGGGGGCGGCGTATAAGAGGGAGGGGAAGAGGAGTGCCTGGCCCAGGGTAAGTCTAGATTCAGGGGTTAGGAATTTTTTGTTCCGATATAGCAGACCTAGTTTCTGGTTTGTTGTTTTTATACACTGGAGTATGTGTAGGTTGAACTTTAGTTCGTCATCGATAACGACCCAAGAGTTTTGTGTGGGTGTCAGGTTGGTTAGTTGTATTGTTAGAAGATGTAATAAAGGAGGTTTTGTGATGAGAAAGAGAACTGGGAAGGAAAAGTAGGAGTTTGGTCTTTTTGGGATTTAGGATCAGTAGGTCGTGAGAGCCATTGTTCAGTGGATAGTAGGGCTTGTGTCAGCGAGTGTAGTTCAGGAATGTTATTTGAGATGGATGTAAGTGTAGAGTTGTCGGCCTACTGAATAAGGGAGGAAATTTTGCATGTGGTGTAAAGATCATTGGTGAAGATGTTAAACAAAAGGGGTCCCAAGATGGAGCATTGGGGACACCAATGGAGATGGGAAGGAAAGGTGAGGAGTTTGGAGAGATCTAGGAAGAGACAGGAAATTAGTTTATTGTTGTCTAGGGTCTCTGCAATGATATGAGTGAAGGAGAGGAGGGCAGTGGTGGTGCTGTGGTGAGGACGAAATCAATGTTTGGTAGGGGTAAGTGGTGCATGAGGAGGTGATGGAGAAGCGAGTGAATACATTTTTCTAATATCTTGGAGAGGGGGACAGAATGGCAATGGGTCGTTAGTTTGAGGGGTCAGTGGAGTTTCCACCTTTATGTAGAGGGATAGTAAAAGATTTCCAAAGGGTGGGGACAGTAGATTCCAGAATAGATTGATTTGTTGAGTATAGATGTAGGATAGGCAATTGAGTCAGCAGCAAGTTTGAGGAATGTAGGAGATTGGCAGTGGAAGGAGAGCAAAGTTTTAGCTTGAGTAGTAGAGATTTGATGTAAGTAATGGGAACTGGCTCAAATGAAAACAAAGTTGTGTTAGTGGAACTTGGAGGGGTGGTTGTCGAAGTAGAGTTTGGCTTAGAGGTTACCAGATTTTGGATGGAAGAGATAGTGTTTATTCAGGAGGGTAGCTGTTTCCTGAGAGGAAGAGTTAGGGTATGGGGAGGGGATTAGATGGATTTCCAGGATAGAGGATGTTGTTGAGAGTTGACGAAAATTTTCAAGGATTGGATTTGTTAAGCTGAGCGGAGCTATAGTATAACTTTTTGTCAATAGTTGTGTATTTTTTGCAAGGTTCCTCAGTTGCCTGTATTTTTGAAGAAGAGGCAGTGGTTTAGTTTTAGTCCAGGTTTTCCAAGCACCATCTCTTTGTTTCATAAGGGACCTAGTCTCCTTGGAGAGCCAGGGAGCATGATTTGATTTTACTCTGATCGTCCTAGAGGTAGCTAAGGAGTTTAGAGTACTCATGAAGAAGCTTTTATAGTCCTTACAGCATCATTTAGGGGGAGGTGTTTTAGGATATAGGATAGACCAATCTATGTTGTGGAGAATGGAGTTAAAATTGGGATGAATTGAAAGTTGATAGTTTTTGACTGTCTTTGATAAGATGGGGTTTAGGAATATGGGAGTAATGTCTTAAGATGGTGGTAGGGAGATGATCACTGAGGGAGTCAGATAAGGTAGTGGGGTTGTGGTATTGGTGGGGGGAATTGGTAAGGATCCAGTCTGTGATGGAGCTGGAGGTGGAATTTTTATGGAAGCGAGTGGGAGATGTTATAAGTTGGTGGAAGCTGTGTAGGTGGGTACTGAGTTGGGGGGAGTCAGTTGTGAGTTTGGACCAGTCAATGTTGACATCACCAAGGATAAGTGTCTCATATGGTATTTTGTGGGAGAACCAGGATAGGATGTTTTCAAGAATGGGCAGATTGTTACCAGGAGGAAGATAGAGTAAAGAAAGGTGAATCTATTTTGGAAAATATTGGATTATGTATTTGTAAACATGGATATAATAATTACAGGAGATTTCAGTTATATCTTAAGGGGAGATAGAAATCAGGAAAATATGTTTAAAAAATGGAAGTAATAAAATGGGAAACCTAGTTGTATGGAATAAAAAAATGGACTTTGAGTTATTTTTTGGTATCTGAAGGAATGTGTGTAATGAAATAAACTATTGCAACAGGTTTTATAGATGATTTGGCAATTGAAATATGCCTTAAAGAGTATATAAGCTAGGAAAATGTATAAAAAGACTAAATGAAAAGGAATGGAATGAAAAAAGATATTGAGCAATTATGGAAGGATCATATTAGTATGCAGGAATTCTAATTGGTTGGAATGGTAGATTACTATAAAAGTAATCTACGTTGGGAAAACAGGAATATGCCGAAATACACGTGTATAATTTAGAAAATAAAGATTGAGAAGGAAAAGAATTATGAGAACATTAGAGAATTGTTGCATAAACAAGGAATAAAAGAGGAAGCTTCACCTTATTTAAGCAAGGCGGTGATGGAGGATAGTAGTTATAGAAGGTAGAGGTAAAGAAGGTTATATAAAGAAAAATCATTAACAGATTGTGAATTGTAAGGTATGTGGAAGAAATATTTTGGTTAAAAAAAAAAGTCAAATGTTGAGAACAGATTAATTTGAAAGAGAGATCCCATTGTATGAATTTGAAAAAGTGTTTAAATGTGAAATCTGCATCTGGTCCTGATGGTGTTGAGTTTGAAATGTGTAAAAATGTTGAAAATGGCAGATTGTCAGTGAATGGTTAACTGCTGAAGGATTAAAATGTAAGGAATTGTGTTGTGGAGTATTAAAATTTATATGGAAAAGGAAGAGAGAGAATTAAAAACTGTAGATCAATATTTTTAAATACAGACTATAAGATATTTATGAAAACAATACTAAAGAGATTTGAGAATGATATGTGATCCATAATGGAGTAAAGTGTGTATGGCATAAAAGGAAAACTGTGCCAAAAATTAGCTATAGTGAGAAATTCTAGATATAGAGAATATTAACCTTGTGTGATATTAATAAAGCATTTGATTCAATATAGCATGCTATATTGTAGAAAATATTGGATATGTATAATCAAGCAAGTGTATAAAACAGCTTATAAGAATAATAAAGTAAGGATTTTAGTCAGTGGATGGTTAAGTAAAGAAAGAAATATGAATAATGGTATAAAAGAAGGATGTCCAATGAGTAGTATTTTTGTTTAGTTAAGAGTACAATAGTTTGGTAAACCAGAAAATGAAGAGTGCAAGATTGTAAGATTCAAATGGAAGCTGAAATCCAGTTATGATGTCACATATTATAACTAAAAATAGAAAGATGGAGGGCAACTAAAAAGAGAGATGGAGGGATGGGAGAAGTTATATATTTAGTTAAAAGTTTAAAAGAAACTGATAAGACGCGTAATGAAAAGTGTAAAGGAATAATTGATAAAAATAGCTATACAATTTTCTATGAAAGAAGTATCTGCTTTGGGGATAAATTTTGTTAAAGAAAATAAGGAGTGGGAGATGAAGGAACTAAAAGATATTTTGTATTTTATGGAAAACGTATAGACTAGCATGAAAAAGTGTTTAATTGTTAATAGGAAAGGTTTATCCAGTGTTGTCATGATTTCTGGAGGATATGTAAAGCTTTTACTAGATGTATTCTTCTTTATACGGGGATCAAGATTAAATTGATTTAGGTATGATAAATTCAATAGTTCATGCTGCTTCATTAAATTTATATGAAGTACTGAAATGGTTGAATGAAAAAATGAGATTAGTGATAAATGTATTGAAGTATAAGGGATTTGGAGGAGGTACAAGAAATAAGAACAAAATGTCTTGATGAAGAAATAGAGAATTAAAAAAAGATAAGAATATGGAAAATAAAAATGGATTGTGTAAAAAATATAATAAAACTGGTATAATAATATTACCAGTATCAGTCCATAGGAAAATATACCAGAAGTAAAGATTAAAGCAATTAAAGAAACATGTGGTGTAACTAATGTTGAATGCGAATATTTTTTTGTGGAGATTGGCAATAAAGAAATTACCAGTTAAGGCAAATATGCCACATAAAAAGAAAAGTAAAAGAATATGTTTGCATTGTGGACGAGGAGAAATAGAACATTTCTTATGTGAGAGTTAAGCTGTTGAATAAATTATGCATGGAGATATTTTTGAAAATATCAAATTGAGGATATAAATATGGACATTGAATATGAATATTTTGAAAATGTAAAACTGAAAATAGATTTAGATAAAATGTTTTACGTAGCATGGGTATTATGAAATGAATTAATGTTTAATGGAAATTGTATATTGTCATATTAAAGAATTAGATTATGGTTATTGAAAAGAGGGTTGCTGTAAAACTATAGAAGTAGGAAGTTGTATGTAAAATATGAAAGTAGTTTAAAACTGTTGTATAAATCTGTAAATACGTATGTAAATAAAAGATCACTACCCTTTTCAATAGGTGCCATGGAATCTTTTACATCCATCAAGCAGATGGGACCTTGGTTTAACATGTCTTCGGAAGGATGACACACTCAGGAGTGCAGGCCCTCATAGTCCTTTTGTCTGCTGTGGATCTATTGTAGAGCTAGTATTTAACATTATTAATTCAAACATTCAATGAAATGTGGAAAAAACTGTCCCAAGTATTCAGAAGTGTATATATTTCAATGCCTGTACTTTGTATGCTGTCATTCTCCTTCTCTAGCATCCATTACTAAACTTGAGCAAGTACATCTGTATGGGAATAATACCTATGCCATACTCCCTGCAACAGATCACCCTGTGCTTTGTGTTCAGTATTCGCTCCCTTTCCTAAGTAGTCCATCTCCTCATTTCTCTGTCGTGTGGTTCATGAGAATGTTTGCTTTCCTTTTTAAATATTTTTCCTCTCTCTGGTATTTTTTTCAGCCCACGTGCATATTGCAATTTTAGTTGCCTTCTTGCTTACAGATGTCTGTCTCTTAATCAGTTAGTACAATGCCTGTTTTTCATCCTTTTTAGTTGTGTTAACTTGTAGCACTGGCAATTTTCTGCATTTTGTGTTTGCCTTGAACTGTGCTTTCCAGAAGCAGTATAACTTTCTTTTTTCCCAGATAAAACCTCCAGCTTGGTGGTCTGTTACGGAGAATCTGCTGACACGATTCAGCTAGATTGAGTACTGTATCTTTTGAGTTGTTTGTCTGCTTTGACATTTCTGCTTTGGTGGTATTGTTGTGTATTCACATGTGATAACACTGGCAGCTACCTACTGAAAACAAGATTACATATAGAAAAAGTTCAGTTTGTCACCAGTTTGAATATTTATAGCCTTTGTACATTTTTGACAATAACAATGTCCATTTTTTCCCTGTTTAATAACATGGAGTATTTATTTATTGACATTTGGTTGTTTTACGCATGTCACCTACCCAAATTGCATATCTTGGAAATTTCTTCCTCATTTGATATTCCTTCATAAAAATGATGACAGCATTTTAAAAGTTTGTTTTTAGTAATATATATTTTTTTCTTCTTACAGGATAGCAGTTCTCTGTTGACTGGTGGCCAAGACAAAGTACTCCGAATTTATGACTTGAACAAACCAGATGCAGGTAAGTTAGTTGTGTATCCAAATCTTGTGTGTGGTAAACTGTTTTAAAATACCAAGATTTTAGAAAATCTATAAATATATTCAGTGTTTGTGTCAAAAAATGATTGCATTACTATTTAGGCAGATTAGAAGAATGTGCAAAGAAAGAAAAAAAAATGATACTTGATGTTGGTGTTCATGACCTTTTTTTACCTGTGTAGGAATTTCTGCTTTCTGAATGTGTGCAGAAGTGATTGTTCATAACCGTTCTGTTAGAGCATCTGTTGGGCTTCTGTCTTCAGTACAAGCTTAATTTAATCACTAATGGGTGACCAGTCTAGGGCAGACAAACTCCATCATCTGTGTTTTGGAGTTTGGGTTTGAAGCGTTAGCATAACTTAATATTCCTCTTACTCACTGATGTAAACCAACCTAGGGGTACATAAGGGATGACACTGTTCTGGCAAGTACCATCACCCTAACATCCCTTGCCAGTTCTGTCATTTAGAAATGTAGTGCCTTAATTGAAGTAAACAAGGTGCCATAATGAGGGAACCTTGTTTAAATGTTTATTAAAATTTTTTTGGATTCTTGGGGGTGCAGAAGACATGAAACAGAAGTGTGCTCGAGTGGCTGAATTGGTGTGGCAGCACTGTTACAAGGCCAAGACCATTATGTCTGTGAGATCAGTTAATGCATCAGGGTACTTACTGGTCAGCCTGAAACATGACTTTCTGATCCCCATACAGAAGCTATTCAATATCGGCCTAAAAAAGCTTCATACCAGATGAATGTTGAACAGCAAAAATCATTTCTGTGCACAAAGGTGGGGCTTCATGGGACTTGGGTAGTTAACAGACCCATAAGCCTAACCAGCGTCTTCCTTAGGTCTATGGAAAGGATAATTTTTGAATTCCTAAATAAGAATATAGGAAATGAGCAGACTCTCTGAGGACAAAATCTCGATCTCTCAAATGGTTTGACACCATCACGTAACACATACTTGGTATTGTAGGTAGTAGTCTTGCAACTAAATGCAACTCACTGGATGGCAGATTAGCTCACCAGTGTTGCTTTGAAAGGAAGGGTGGGTGTTAACTACCTACTTCAAAAGATCTGTCACCAATGGTGTACCCCAGGGGTAAGTGTTAGGGCCACTCCTCTTGGACATTTAATTCTTGGTAGTCAAAGCTAATGTTAAGGATTTATGGTTGACATAAGTTTACAGGTGACAAACTTGATGCCATAATAAACTCCCCAGAGGGGTGACATCCTTCAAGAGACCTGCACTGATTTAATACATGGTTTTGACAATGGGCCAGATTCAGGAAGCCTCCGTGTAAGAGTTATAACTCTTACATGGAGGCTGCAGTTAAACGGTGTGATGTCAGCATGTCATGCATATGCATGAGGTGC
The DNA here is from genome assembly GCF_019279795.1 of Protopterus annectens. Classification (NCBI taxonomy): domain Eukaryota; kingdom Metazoa; phylum Chordata; order Ceratodontiformes; family Protopteridae; genus Protopterus; species Protopterus annectens. The sequence goes on along the minus strand of NC_056745.1, from coordinate 831,918,795 downwards.
ATGAGGCATGCTGAATCACACTGTAACTCTTACACGGTCCGTGTAAGAGAGTAGGGGGCGTGTCCGTAGGCTAAGCCCTGCATGCGGACACGCCCCCCGAAGTGTAGAATGGCTGAAAGTAAACAGCCACGAGAGAGGCCATGGAAATGTAAATAAACACACTACACAACACATTCCCCCACAGACCATCAGTGTACAAAGTGAACAGATGCTATAAAATGAAAATAAAAACTGTTTTATTTTTTTTAAAACCCGTAAATGTGTGCTACTGTGTGCGCTCGTGTATACGGGTGTGCTACTAGCGCAATTGCAGTTAGCAGGCAGTGAAGAAGGATATGAGAACTAAATATGCAAAGTAAGCCAAGGAGAAATAGCTTAGCGGTAGAGTTGCCGGCTTAAGAGTAGGCAGGCAGGGTTCGAGCCCACACAACAACCTTTTTTTTTTTTTTTTTTGTAAATAAGCACTAAAAAGGCCCCTGACAGTATTGTACAAATGTAAAAGTATACCCTTTTGTAAAATGGAATGAAATGGAGCATATATTTTGAAGTAACACAATAATAAAAATATTTAGAAATGTACTGATAGCTAAGCTGCAGTGAGACAGAGTGCTTGTAGCTGAGTAGTGTTTAAAAAGCTGCAAATTGCTTGCCCGTAGCTAAGCACTGGTTTAACAGGCTCAAACTGTGTGCAACTAGCTGTGCTCAGCTTAACATGTGTGTCACCAGCCAATTAAGGTTTATCCCAGCGCAAACCGTTTGCGCGCCGCTCCCACAAGCTAACTGCCAGTGCGCATGCGTTAGCTCCGCGCAAACGAGCGCAGACCTGGTTTTAAGTGCTTAAAAGTGCTTTTGGCATGTTTGACAGGTCCTCAACTCATTTCTAGACAGTCTTGAAAATTAAAAATCAGTGGTCAGATTCGAACCCATGATACCATGCACTAGAGTCAAGGTACTAAACCACTAAGCCATGACAGCAGTACTTAGAAATGCATAAATAGCATATATATAGGATATAATCCAGAATGGAGCATGATAAAGCAGTTTCTGTGAAGTAGATACAATTCCAAAACGGCCAATCATAGAAATGTGCGGGAAAATCGGCATATATAAGCCCCATAGGCGGGAATACACAGCAGAACTGATTGTAGAACAGACCTGCAGGCAGAATGAGTGGAGTAGGGGAGGGACGTTGCTTTCGAGCACAGCGGTGGGGCGTTTAGGAGTCCAGATACATGGTCTGGCTCCTAGTTCACCATCATGAGGCCCAACTCATGCAGGGCCAGGTCTCATGGGGAGCGCACAGGGCGGAGGCATGGGACCAGTTGGCTCATGATCTTACTAGTGCTACTGGCATACCACGCACTGGTGAGCAGGTCCGTCACCACCATGCGGACCTGAAGCGGCGTAAGCAAGACCAGTTGACCCAATGGATCCAGGAGGCCCGGATACGCCCAACGCCCCACTACTGAGTAAGTTACATTTTACTTATGTATGTAAGGAATTCAACTAGCTGATACCATGGAGATGTGTATTCCAATATTATTTGTTTTGTATTACAGCTGCAGGTGTCCGCTCTGCGAACCGAAGGCGATGACCAAGAGGGGGTGCGGCTGCGCCACCATGCAGGTTAGTAACCCCACATAGTACTTGTAAATAAATATTATAGTGTAGTACGTATCAGAACACTGCACTGTATTGATTAAAAGAAATATAATGTGCAAGCAAGAAGTGAAAGTCTGCAGGTATGGCTGCAACAAGTTCAGCAGTATGCAAGTGTAACTGGAAATATAATTGATAGAAATGAATAGTGCTGTAATACAGATGTCAAACCATTAATTAAATATAGTATAACCTGCAGTAGTCTCAAGAGTACAGCTTCAGAATCCGAGGTAATCACATGTGAGATATATCCCCTGTTGAAATGCTGAATCATGACAGAATTGAGGCTGCTGGAAAGCGTTTGAATCACCACAGGTCGAATATGTGAACAAAGAATAGAAGTACCAATCTGAACTGTGAAATTGCAGGATGTGTGAGAGTGACAGAAAGGGTCATGTATCAATAAATAAAGTAGTAATAACCCCCGAATATATAAGCCTGAGTGTGTCTCCACAGAACTAAATACATGTGGGAATTACAAATTAACATCCCAAACTGATTTCAGTGTGTCTGAATCTTGAATGTTTAAGCCAAAATCTGTATATGGTGATGACAGTAAACAATTTGCAGATAGAATGAATGATTGTCTGACAAACTAAACAGCCATAGTTGTCCCCTGTCCTGTCATCGAAGTGTAGCAGGATGATGTATCTGATCAAATTCAAAATAACTAGGATAGTGATGTATCTGTAACAGGTATAGCATGACAGTCAAATAAAAATCATTTTGAAACTTCAGCCTCAAGTTAATTGTGTACCTATTACAAATGTATATCAATGTATAACTTATGAATGTGTCATCATTTTCTTTCTCCACCCCACCCTATAATTGCAAATGAAAACACTCACTAAATATTGGTATGTGAACATTTCATTAACCATGGACATTTGTCCTGTTCACAAATATATGCATGTCTGTTTGTGCATGTGCCCTGTTCATACCTGCAAACCTGATGGCCTGTTGCCATTAATCAACCCTGCATGTTGTTTGATTGTGTATTTCCGTTCAAATAATGCATGTGATATTGATATGCCCGTTGTTCAATGGTGTTAATATCTGGGTGTTTGTTTAATGGGAATACCAATGCATGCTGTTACAACTAATTGGAATGGAATAATATGCCACTAACCCAAACTAACATAACATACCCACAAATCTAGAACGCTTGGGAAGGCAGGTCCCAGCGGACCCACCTCAGCTGGCGACTGCACCTGGCACTAGTGCCCAGGCTGGACCCTCCTCCGGTGGCCCTGTGCCACCTTCGGGTGGAAGCGCTGCAGGGGATGGGGCACGTCCCCCCTCTGCAAGCGTGGCCGGAGGAGTACGTCCACTCACCCTCCAAGGTGTCCGGTCTGTGGTGCGAAGGGAGATCCAAGACTCTGTTCTTGGGCCCCTACGCCAGCTCGAGGCTCGGGTGGCACAGCTTACGGGCATGCCCGTTGTCCCACCTGCACAGCCCCCAGCACAGCCCCGTCCTGGGCTGTGAAGGAACAGTGGCAACTGCCTATGGGTGGGGATATCAGTTCCACTGTTGCCATCTGTGGGCTCATGCGCCTTGGATATCCCAACCTCCGTCCCCGTCAATTGTGTAACCCCCCCACTTGTGTCATACACCGCCCCTGTATGCGTCTTGTCTGTCTTGTCTATTAACCTACCCAACCTACCTCCCCAACTATACCGACTTCCTTCACCTGACATACCACTCTCACCTGAAAAAAAAAAAAAAGGCACTCTGTACCCACAAAAAAATTACGCCCCATACATAGCTGTCCATGTCGCACACATGTCCGCTGGACATTGAAACTGTTAATTACAGTTGGCTTTACAACAAATATTAATGTCCTGACACCTCTCAGGGGTGGAAGGTTTCAAATGTCCCACCAAAATACATAGAAATACACAGCTGTTGCTGCTAAAGACATGGGCATCTATGGGCCTTACCCACATCCTTCCTGCAAACCCCACGCTTGTTTCCCTACTGTCTTACCCTCTGTGACCCCTTTTTCACCACTTTCCTGTCACCCCTTCTTTTCTTTCAAAGAAAATAGCGGTGTCTTGTGTGCCGAGCTCACCGCTAGTGCATGCAAGTGAGCTCAGCAAACGCAGCGCAGACCTGGTTTTAAGTGCTTAAAAGTGCCTTTATGGCACTTTGATTGACAGGTCTTGTACTCATTTTGAAAACCTGGAAAGAAAAATAAATTCCCACTGCCAGTCTCGAACCTAGGACCTTGGTAACATTAGTCTGTATGACCTACCACTAAGCCATGACTGCCATGCGAGAACATAGTGCTAAAATAAATATAACATGTAATAGTAGGAATCAATATAAAGGCAATATAGGAGGTGTACTACCCAAAGCATTTCAGGTAGAGTTTTAATGGCCGAATTACTGGATTCCCACACTAGTTCAGTGTTAACAGAAACAGCACTGCTAATTGTTAGCTTGTACATAATAATGTAAGGTAATGTACACATAAGAAGGTATGTATATGTACACATACATATATATAAATATATATTAATACATATGAAATATAGTCGTAGGTGTCAGTATCCATACACACTCACTACAGGAAACAGTGAAGATAAATGCAGCAGCCAGAATCTGCAACACAGCCTGACTCCTGTGAGACCTACTAACCCCTTTACTGCTGAAAGGTGCCTCCAGCACTTTGATTGATAGACCCTGTACTCAATTTGAAAGCAAAATACAAGCATACTAGTAGGCCCTACCACAAGACCATTGTAACACTAGTCTGTATGACCTACCAGCAAGACATGACTCTCTTACAGGAATATAGTGCTAAATAAGTAGAACATGTAATAGTAGGAAGTCTACTACCCAAAGCATGTCATAATGTCAGCTAATGTACATATATGAAAGTATGTATATGTACACACATATATATATATATATATATATATATATATATATATATATATATATAGCAATACATATGAAATATAGTCATAGGTGTCAGTATGCATACACACTCACTACAGGGAACAGGCGAGAGAAATGCAGCAACCTGAATCTACAACACAGCATGAAGCATGGGAGATGTACTAACCTTCACACTCACAGAACACTGTCAACAGCATACCCAGCATGGTCCACGCCCTTACAGTCTGAAAGGGCAACGCCTATCTCACATACCCTTTTATAGCAGTGTCCTGAAATCAGTGAGACATGCAATCAGTACACACCTGGCTGCATGCAATTAGCAAATGCTGCCTTACAATTGGTGCAGAGGCCATCACATGGACCTATGCAGATACCTACAAAAGCATCGAGTACCCACACTCCACTCATGCAATACATTCATTGCACAAAACCTACAGAGAAAGAGAGAGACAGAGAGAGAAATAAAATAAATATAAAGACAGCCAGCAGCAAAACCAGCAGCAGCAGCAAACAGCAAGCAGTACCACTGACACAGCAACAGCTGCCACAAACACAGGTAATGCAAAGTAGCAGGTTAATCCTGTGTATACTGTGACACCTCCAAATGTATCATAGTTCAAAATCTATAGGTATGTCCATGAGATAGGTTGTGTGTACATAGTCCTGAAATATATACATATGTAATATTGCTGTACATGTTGCCATACTTAAAACTTCCATAGCTTAGAACACAAGGCCAGTTGTGCATATGATGCAGTAGTTCAAAGGGGCAGTAGAGGTTCCTCCTCATTGGTGTGGGGCCACTGTGTATGTATGGCACTGTTCAGGTACATATCCTGTAGTATGGCCAGGGATTAATATCAGTCTGTAATGTGGTGCTATGTCCTCCAGGGGTGAACATAGCACACATCCAGGGATATCATTTTGTAACAGTGATGCTATGTGTCCTGCAATGTTGAGGGTGGCCCTCACCTGCACATGTGAGAGGATAGGGAGGTTACAGTCATCTGTGATAACTAATTCCACTTGTGTAGGAGACTGGGGGGGGGGTACCTGCACCTAAACTGTCTGCAACAATGTTGCCAATATCTGTGCATTTGGTGAATGTGAAGCATCTTAACACTGCTGACCACAGATGCCTTGCCTTCATGTGAATCTGCCCTGTGCTGCAGTAGCCTCCTGCTATTGTTATACAATGTGCCTGTATCTGTAGTCTACTGGACAGGATAAATAAGTGATGTGCATATGGTCTGGGTTAGATATGTGTGTGCACAGTACATGCACTATGTGGGATGTCTGTGGTAAGCTTTTGCAAAGGGGCCAGCAGTGTGTGTTGTGGCTTCCACTGGTCCAGTGGGCTGCATGGATAGCATCACAGACCTAACTAGTGAATAACTGTGTAATTACATGCATACATAGCAAGGTAGTGTACTGTGCTTGTGGTGTTGTTGGGATATGTATATCCAGGCTGAGTAATGTGTGTCCACATCACAGGGTTGGATGGCAACACACATACAGTATGTAGGGATGAACACCCAGAGTGTTTCAGACGTGTTGCCTGTGCAGAAATATCTGGCCATTACCTGTACATCCCCCACAACACACACACATGCAACATATGGCAGAAGTACTGTAGCAGTACACATAGGTGCATAGGTTCATAGGTTCATACTAGGCTATTTGCCCTAGGGCATTGATAAGCCTAGTAGAATGTGTTTGTCTCTCGCCACCCAATTAAATTATATGCTGCTATGCCCTTTTACAAGGTTAGTATACTGTGCCTTTGTCTAACCGTGACATAGAAGTGATACCTGGGGTACAACTATGATCTCCATCCACTCATCCAGATCTCTATGGAAGAGAGTCAATGAGGGACTCTGCCTAACCTGTACTGTGAGTTCATTACAGAGTGAAGTGAGCCTCTGGGTTAGGAATATGCCCCTCCAGCATGTCCTATTTATGTCAGTGCTGTTTCAGGTCTCCTGAGCGTGTGGCTGTATGGGACTTTGATTTCCTGAGGTGCAGCATGTTCATTACGTCTGGGTTGGACATGGCTGTATATGGCAGGCACAGATTGCCTCTGAACAGGCAGTATGCCACTGAGTCCAGCTGGAATTCCTTTAACTGGGCAGCATATGGCATCTGTTTGAGCCCTTTGATCCTCCTGACGAGGTACTGTTGGGCTTTATCAGTTGCTGGACGTGTCTGGTTAGGTACATCCCAAAAGGTGCATTGTACTCAATTATAGGCTTGATGATGGATGAGTAAAGAGGCACAATGACCTCCCCTGCCGTAAATGTGAATCCCATCATGATTAGCTGGGCTATATAACATGTCTTTCAATCCACGTTGGCCATGTGGTTGACAAATGACAGACTGCTATCATGTTTGTTCCCCAGGTCCCCAATTACGTCTTCTGTACTCAATGGCCTAACACCTATGTGGTACTTTGCCACCAATGTGGAGGTGTGGGAATCTGCGTTGAATATTGATACTCCCCCTCCTTTGTTCAAGTGTTGGGGCCGACAAGAATGGTAACAGCTATAACTTGGTAGTGCTGGTGTGTTCCTGGGAAACCATGTTACTGCACAGATATCGATGTCCATAATGCTAAGTAGGGTTTTTGAGTGCGTGTATCCTGAGGTCTAGACTTCTGGTGTTGAGTAGCATCACTCTTACTTCCTCATTTTTTGTGATACAAATGGATGTGGGTTTGCCTTATGAGCCTTGCCTAATACAGGCACTATGGGTGTAGCAAGAGCCTCCGCCAAAATCCAATAGGCCAGGGGTGACAGGTGCAAGCTGTCCCTAGCAAAGCATACCACCCCAAGATGACAGGCATTGGCACACCTGTGAATGACACCAGTATGTCAGTCAATTGTTGGAAGGGATCATCGTGCCTTGATATTGTGGCATCGTTCTTGGTGAGGATAAGATGCTACTCAAGGTCAGGGTCATACTGTCTTGGGCTACATGCTCAGAGAGCTCCTTACTGTCTCATGTCATGTAGTCCAGGGAGGTATGTGTCAGGTCATTCACACCAGCATGGACATTGACTGAGTCATACCTGTACTTGCCTTGGAGTTACTTGAGTGTTTGTGTTATGTGGCTGGTCGTAGTGCCTGACAGGCTGCACACTGTGACCCTCACCTCGTTAAGCTTGGTGAATGTGATGTCAGTGTGCCTGATGATAGAGGCACCTAGTACAGGTGTATGAGGTGTGTTGTTTACTGTTAATGGCTGTGAGTGTTCAGCACATTGGTTTTAAAGTGTGGTGTTTTTTCCTGTATGGTTTGAGGTTTGGAGGTCTCTTGCTGTTATATGGCATTGAGTTTTTTTAGTCAAAAAATGCTTTGTTGTT
>NC_056745.1:831908221-831910370 GCF_019279795.1 Protopterus annectens | reverse complement strand
TTCCCCATACTAAAGGGGTGGCGTAAGCCACAAAACTATGGGCTAGGCTTGTAAATGCCCTTGGGCAGATAGCCTAGTATGAACCTATGAACCTAAACCTATGATATGGTTCTGCTGATAAAACAGTAAGCATTTTTCTAAATGCTGCTGTTTTTGCATGTTTCTTTAGGTGTCTGTGTTGATGTACTTTTGTCTTTCCACCACAGAGTCCCTGTCCACCTTAATGGTACTGAACTTTGTATTTCTGCCTGTATTTTCTTTCTAGTCAAGTTAGTTTAACAGAAGGGTAATTTTGGATGTCCTTGATGATTTTGTGTTTGTATTGTTTTTTTTTTTATTATTATTTTTATTTCTCGTTGCATACACCATACTGTACACAAAGGGAGTGTGTGTTTTCATGACCTGTAAATGAAGGCTGCCTCTGCACCTATGGAGAAGACTACCTGTCTTCTACTCCCTTCTCCTAGATCTACTTGCTGGCATGTCCTCCCACTTAGGATTTATCAAATAATTGCTTCCCGGTTATAACCCATATATCACTCGCACTCCCTAATGTACCAAATGGAGGTGGGATTTCTCTGGGCAGGATACTATAGTCTGCAGCTCTCTCTAATCGTTAGTTTGACTTCTGAGTTTTTTCTGTGGGCTGTTCCTGACTCCACTTCTGAGTGGAGATGGGAGTCTATATAAACTTGCCATTTTGCAGACATAAAAATTGTAGTGTGCATACATAATGTAGATGTGTGTTTTTAGGGTCTGTGTTTGGCTACTCAATACTAGAAATCTCGATCTGTGAAACATCAACAGCAAAAGGGATAATTGGCAAACAACGGCAACTTCGAAAAAAAATACATGGAATGGCCGTAGTCTGCCAACATCCCACACACAATCAAGCAAGGTGGGGGACTGCGCCCCCACACACCCCCTATTTATATATACCAACTCTGAGATTGCATTACAGTGGAGAATAGGTCAAATTTAAACAGTTTCCCTTCACTTTTACCTTATGCATCCCATTACTTGCTGGTTGTTGGCCAACTATGGCCATTCAATGTTTTTGTTTTTCCTGAAGTTGTCTTTGTTTGATAATTGTCCCTTTCGCCGTTTTAGATTTGTTGTTTTGCTGTTAGTCTTTTAGTATTGGCTAGCCAAACATGGACCCATGTTTTTATGGATACCGAATTCCTTTCCATTTACCAGGCCTTTGAGGAACTCAAAATTCATACTTGCTGGCCTCAGCCCTTATTACCCGTAGTCTGGATTTGGTTTGAATAAACCCAGATATCTGTTGATCTCTACCTTCAGGTAGTTTGGCTTGTTGTAGCCATAGTGTTTTTGCCCTATGTCGTGCTGCCCATGAAAGTTTTCATTTGGAGCATTAATCCCAGCACAGGTTCTTGGAAGTTTTGGTTAGAATTACTGCCTGTTACAACAGTTTTCTTTGCTGGTTGGAGATGATATCATCCTTTTTCAGAGAATATATATTGATTGAGTGGTGGTGAGTGGTGTTCACCAGCTACAGTCAATATAGATGCCTGTGCCCTAGGGAGGACGTTGGATGATGGCCCAAGGACTTTGGCTTTCCAAAGAGTCATCTTGCACATCATTGTTCATAAGGCAAGGGCAATCTTGCATACCCCCCACTAACACACTCCAGGAAACGCACACATGTGCATATACATATATGTAATATAAAGTGTCTGTATGTATACTTGTATGCTTATAGTATAGTGTACATACAAACTGTTACTGGCAAGATGGAAGGCTGTTGTGTTTGTGCTTTCACAACACCATGCCTTCAAGGACTCATTAGCACAAAACTAAAAGTTGTATACTAAAATGTAACAGCATGATAAGTCATTAAAACAATTCCATTGAGGCTATGGGAGTGGACAGTCACAATCCACCATTTTCTACCAGTGATGTGTTTATGTGTAGCCAGCTGTGTTGTAGACTAACTTGCTTGTCTCCTGATGCCCCTTAATTTCTGTCTGTATTTTTCTGTCAGGATATTTCCCCTGAAATGGGGTTTCTTAGTGTATGGTCTGTTTGCATCTCTGAATAGTGCTAAATGAGGGAGACTTCTCTCAGTCTCTCTCTCTGTCCAGTGGGAACAGAGATGGGAGAGAAAGCGGAGATGAAGTAATCC
>NC_056745.1:831845721-831903221 GCF_019279795.1 Protopterus annectens | reverse complement strand
CAATCGGTACAGGTCCTTTTCTCCCTCCTTAGTGTCCAACCTTTCATACAACTCTTCATGTGCCTTATCCTTCGCCACCTCTTTCTTTGCTATAGACCTCATCTCCTTATACTCCTGTCTACTTTCTTCATCTCTCTGACAATCCCACCACTTCTTCACCAACTTCTTTCTCTGTATACTCTCCTGTACTTCCTCATTCCACCACCAGGTCTCCTTGTCCTCCTTCCTCTGTCCAGATGTCACACCAAGCACCTTTCTAGCCATCTCCCTTACTAGCTCTGCTGTAGTTACTCAGCTATTCGATAACTCCTTCACTGCCACCCAGTGCCTGTCTTAACTCTTCCCTGAACTCCACCTCACAATTACCTTGTTTTCAATTTCCAACATTTGATCCTTGGTGCTGCCCTCACACTCCTCCTCCTCTTCTTCATCACCAGTGTCATCCTACAAACCACCATCCTATGCTGCCTAACTACACTTTCCCCTGCCACCACTTTACAGTCTCCAATCTCCTTCAGACTGGCCCTTCCACATAAGATATAATCCACCTGTGTGCATCTTCCTCCACTCTTGTCTGTCACCCTATGTTCCTCCCTCTTGTTAAAATACGTATTTACCACAGCCATGTCCACCCTTTTCGCAAAATCCACTACCATCTGACCTTCTGCATTCCTTTGCTTAACACCATACCTACCCATCTCTTCCTCATCCCCTCTGTTCCCTTCACCAACATGCCCATTTAAATCTGCTCCAATCACCACTTTCGCAACCTTGGGTACAGTCATCACCACTTCATCCAACTCGCTCCAAAATTTTTCTTTCTCTTCCATTGCACACCCAACTTGTGGAGCATATGCACCAATTCATCATTACACCATCAATTTCCAGCTTCATAAACATCACTGTATCCGACACTCTTCACCTCCAAAACACTCTTGGCATACTGTTCGTTCAGGATAACCCCTACGCCATTTCTCCTCCCATCCACACTATGGTAAAATAATTTGAACCCGCCTCCAATACACCTAGCCTTGCTTCCCCCTTCCATCTGGTCTCTTGCGCACGCACACTATACCAACCTTCCTTCTGTGCATATCAGCTAGCTCTCTCCCTATACTAGTCATACTGCCAACATTCAAAGTTCTGACCCTCACTACCACAGTCCTAGCCTTTACCTGCCTTCGGGCATGCCTTCCCCCTCTCCTCCTTTGATCACCAGTAGCCCAATTTCCTCCAGCACCCTGTTGGCCAACAGTACTGGTGGCAGTCGTCGTTAACCCGGGCCTCAACCAATCTAGTATGTATATTTGTACTGTTGTCCGCATGTATGATTTGGCAAATATAAATATATATATATATATATTTATATATATATATATATATATATATATATATATATATATATATATATATATATATATATATATAAAATTAGAGATAGGCGTGTGTCTTTAATTTATATTCTTTTTATAAAGACATTGGGTGGGTAGATGTTTCCTTTTCCCCATTATTTTGCAGAGTCTGAGTCCAGTGAGTCAGTGTTTGGTGAAGAGCAGTCAATGAAATGGATTTCTCAGTTCCTTCAACCTCTTATTTGATTGTATGTGCATATAGAATGTGTGATATATGTGTATACACTTCTCCTACATATGTATGTGTACAGTATAGTTTCCAGTTATAATGGTAGTATATTATCATAGTATAATTAGTCATAATGCCTTCATTTCTTGCTTTGTCTTTGGTCTCTTTCATTTGTGTATGTTCTTTTGCCTGCTTTTAGCACTTTCAATTCTACCGTTATTTTCCATGTTGCATAATTGACTACTACAGCGTATAGTAACTGAAGAAAAAGTAAAACCTAGAATCTTTTGCGACTATTCACACTTGGACACCAGGTCTACATTTACATGACTGTGGCTAAGTGTTCTTATTGCTGATGCAGCCTACATTATAATAGGTTGTCACACTTTTCCAGGCTACAGACACTGACTGACTGCATGCATTTGATGGCTACAGGCTGTTTTTTTTATTTTTTTTTCTGTTTGGATAAAAAAAAATATTTAATTGATGGGCTTAGGCCTTTTGTTGCTTGGGCACTTTGACAAAATTGAAACAAGTAACTCCCACCCACCTTGTAGATAGATCCTCAAGGGTCTCTGTGTAGGCTCCATCAGATATATCGGGAGGTTTAGGTATGCTGTCTCTAGACTGTTCAGCTGCATTACAGTAACGTGCAAAAGAAATTATTTTTGAGAATCCTCTCATGGCCAAAACACTTTAGAAGCTAAAATATGTGGATTTATTTGTCTATTTACTTCATACTCTCCCAAATTAGGGCTACAGCTTTTCTATTTATCAAGTCCTTTATCACCCTTGATTCCAAAGAATAATCTCACACACTCTACTCCTTAGTCTCCTCCTAAGTCTTGGAAAGAACCTGACAAACTTAAGCATATTGATCCCCCTCTCCATTATTTTTATGTATTTATTTATTTAACATTTGTTTACTGGGAAAGTCCAACTTGGAATGAAGCCAGTTTTCAGCAGATGCCCAGGGAAAAACACTCCAGACATTGAAATCTCCATAGCATGACCCACTCACTCAAGGACAAATCAAGCATCTTGGAGTAGAGATTTAATGATTCTCTTAATTCATTGAAGGAAAAGAGGCAAACCTTTTACATTTGTAGGTTTGAAGTTTTACTGTCCAAAGCATGCAACATAACATTCAGCACCCTTTTTGGTGACTCAGCAGTAAGGATACTGGTTCAAATGATAAGGCCCTTTAGAAATTCCTGGGTGCCTACAGTTAACCTCATTTTAGCTGTTGGCAGTTCTGACTGATGTGTTAATCTTGAATGCCTGGATTGTGAAAATGCTGTGGAGTGGATGCTTCCTGCATGTATCTGTATGGTTGACTTAAACAACTAATATGGTTTTAAGCTGTCGAATAAAATTACCACCAGTCTTTTTTTTTTTTTTTGTGCTGGTGTGTTTCAAGTCATTAAATATGTAATAATAAAATGAAGAAGCTGCAAAGTTCCATGGAAAGCGGATCTCAGAAAATCTGCAAGGAGTGCAACATTATTATGAGGACTTCTTTCCAATAAGTACAGTAAGTGCATACATACATGGAGAGTCCTTTCACATGGTCAGCCTCCACACGTTTCTCTGTTGTCTGTAGAAGATATTGTGTGAGATTTTTAGACCTTCACAACACCTGCATGCTAAAATCAGAAAGTGCACAGAATAGGAACCAGACCAAGATGGTCACCTTCAGTCTTAGCAATACCTTGTACTCTCAGGAAGCATGGAGGCTGCAGACACAGCTGTGAGGTTTAAAGCAACGACACTTTATCCGTATGTAAGCATCTGGTTCACAGAGTCCGGCACTGGAGAAAGAGAGGCTCATATGTTGCAAAAGTTAGATGCTGCAGAATTTTCCAGTCCCTCTGGATTGCTTGGGTATATCCAACTGCAGTTCCTTAAATACCAAGACAGGATAGGTATGTTTACCTTGAAAGGAATGGTTTTGAATGTCCCGTGTACTTGTCTCAGTACTGTGAAATTTATGGAAGCGTTGATTCAGTTGTTCATGATTTCACATGAAAGTACTTTTAATCATTGAGAAGTACAGCAGTTGTTGGATTTTCACCCTGTGGATGCCCTTGTCATATTTTTATGAATGTGCACACAGCATTTCCATTTTTGGCTCCATCCTTGTAAAGTGATGTGACCAAGCCTTTTTGGGTCTTCCTCCAAAGGTGTTCTTAAAACCAGGAATTCTTTCTTTGAATGGGGGAGGAAATGACAGTTATTACTTAACCTGAAACACTGTGAATGATGATGAACAGGACAGCATTCTCTTTACATCTCCAGGCACTAGAATCTCTAGAAGATCCATTCCAAGTTCTTTTGGATAGCACATCAGAAGTCTGTTAGCAAGCCTGGAGTACATATTCATACCCCTTGTATCAGGAAGCCATGACACTATGACAATTGGACCTTTCTAACACACATCTCCTTCTGATCTGTTCATGTTCCAGGAGAAGTCCTCTATCAGATGGATTTTTCTCTTCTCTCACAAATGAGATCTCAGTTCTTTTCTAGCAAGAATGTTTTTCTGGAATTAAGGTCACATTGTTTCCCCAGCCACCACCAATTGCCAGAGTTTTTTTTTTCTGTTTCATTACCCTTTGCAACAGAAGGGACAAGGATGCATTAACACGGCACTGGTCAAAGAAGAGAGAGCCTTTGCATGCTCTCTCTCTCTCTCAAGGGATCAAAATCATTTGTATAGCTGCGAACCTGAAAGTGAGACTGGTACTGAGTGCCCCTTTCCCTTTGTTGTCTGGACAAACCTAATTTTCCATCTGAACAAACTCCCCCCCCCCCCCCCACACTCTTCAGGCATAAATGTCTGCTGATGAAGCTACCTGGAAAGATGCTCTCAGACCTTAATTTTCTTAAATTTGGTTTAAATGACTACCCGGTTATATTTGTTGCCAGAATTTCCTGATATTGTAGTCTCATTCTCGCTGCTTCTCAAACGTTCAACTTGAGTCCAGTTTTTACAGGCAGAAACGTGCATTGTTTTGGGCAAGAGAAGTGTCCTATTTTTTCCTACTTCCTTTTGTCCTTATCTAGTATCACTGTTGATATGTAGTGGACATTAATTTTTACACCTGGGTGTGATACTAAGCATTTAACACTTAAAAGTATGCAGGATATTTATTTATGTATGTATGCATTAATGAATTTTTACATTTTTAAAGGTACTTCCCTCTTGCAGCAACCTTTCAGATATCCACTTCTTCCCTGTAATGGTTAATTTCTATGGGAGGGGTATACTTTTTAGCAGTTTGTTTTTTGTCTTGGAAACTTCCTAATTGGAGATAGTTCAGGAATGTTTCCTGGTGAAATGCATAGTCATTCTCTGTCCATTCTCGGGTCCTGGATAAAGATGGCATTTCTTTGTGTACTTGCCACTTCTTGATACCAATGGAAACCAGAGTCCAGCCGTAATCAATTTGTTCACATTCTACTTTTCCTGTACTATTCAAATACAGGAAAGTAGCAGTTTCACACTATATTCATAGAACTAAAATGTTTGTATACAACGAAGAACTCGGTAAAGGATGATTATTAGCCTACAACCTTTTCTCTTTGCTGTCTATATTTTCCCTTTCACTTAATGTGAAATTGGAGGCTTCTTATTACCATAATACACTGCAACTCTAGAAGTGAATATTGTACCCTTTTGTGTGTGGCATATTAACATTGGTGGTGATGTCTATTCTGATTGTTTTTTTGCAGACAGTTCTTATAGTGCCAACGTTATGGTGAGTACCCATAATTTGTTTCTGTAAGCAATATAAACTGTACGTAGTAGTTTTGACAGTATGTCTTTATGCATCGAAGTTCATTTGCAATGATATGGTTGTAAAACAGCTAAGAAATTACATTTTTGCAACCTTTTAAGTGGCATTTTATTGCTGTTGTGACTGGTACATTTTATTGCAGGTGAAGTAAAAGAATAAAAATTAACCCATCATATTTGGACTGTTCTTTTGCGTATAGTGTTATCATATGTTTGCTCCTTGGTTATACTTTGTTCTGCCTTTTGCTTTTAAGAGCCCGAAGAGATTAGTGGCCATACATCTGCTATTAAGAAAGCATTATGGTGCAGTGGAGACAGACGTGTCCTTTCAGCAGCAGATGACAAAACAGTTCGGTAAATGAAACCTATGTTCTAAAATCTTGTTGGCTTTGAGACCGCATGGCCCTGACGTGTTTGAAGTTGCTTACTTTGTTTGGAAATTCTTTATTGCAAGGGGTTAACAATTATTTACAAAGTTTTCATTGTTATTCTAATGTAACTGTTGGATGTTTGCTATAGTTCGAATATTTGGAAGAAAAATATCTTCTTTATTAGTCTGTTTTCAAGACCCTGTGAATCTGTCTTTGTAATTTGCTTACGCTGTGCACACTTGTTGCTTTCCATTCCACAAAGGTATAGAGTTTATTAGCCATGAAATGACAGCAGCAGAAGAGAAGTGATCTGAAGGACAATAAATATGATATAATCCATGGATCTGGATACGGACTTTGACATGTTGCTTTTGTTGTACTTCATTTTTGTTAAGCATGTTTTTGTGTAATGCAAGTGGTGCATGGAGTCTACTAAATGTGGCTTTGATTTGGTTTCTTAGCCTTCATTTTGCCACACTTTTCTGTTTCTTCATTTCTTATAGGATAGGGAACTGTTATTACAGAGACATTTACAGAGACTGGGGAGGTTTCTGGTATGTTGTAGTCAGAAGGGTGTCTTGTTTGTTTATCTCTTGTCTAGTACTCGTACATGTTGAATGCATCAGTATCCACTTCTCAGTACTTGCACATTGATCAAATTGTGAATTTCCATTATTTAAATGTCCTGGTGTATGACATAGCTGGCCTCTTCTAAGAAAGAAGCACGTACTCTGACTTTTTGTTCACTTCTACTCATTACTTTAAGGTTTCTGAAATCCAGGCAGTAGGAAACCCTGGGAAAAAAAAAGTAGTTTGTAGTCTTTTCACAGAAGAGTCCTGAAGGAATTCCCAAATATAAATGTGGATACTGCAGTGGAGTCTGGATTTACCAAAGAAATCTTACAGAAATGGTGCTGTCAAATAACTTTTTACGAATCAGGGGAGAAAGTTATGACTAGAAGTAGGCAGATGTGATTTGCCTTTCAAAATTATATGAAAAACAGAGGCTGAAAGCTATTGACCTGTCTGTGATATCACTTGTAAAGTGTATGTAGGAATCATTTAAGGAAAGAGTTGGTTAGGAAACCAGAGGGGCACAGGAGTTAAGGCAGTGAATATTTACAACACAAGGGACATGTCAAGCAAGCTGAAATTAATTGACCAACAATGGGTGGTGAACATAGATTACTTGAAATTTATTTAGGCATTTGACATAATGTCATACAAAAAAGTAATTGGAAATAAGTAAGAGTTAGTCATAGGGTGGTAGCATGGGTAAAATGTAGGTGAGAGTAGGACAGAGACCCTGGTAGTAAATGTGGTCTACTCAAATTATTGTGTGGTTACTGTAGGGTCAGTACTGAGTTAATTCTGGTCTAGTGGCTTTGTAGACTGCTATGGGATGCTTGCATATTTGTGGACTCTCTAATTACTACTAAGGACATTAAGAATCTTGTCAATCTGTAAGGAGGAAGAATTGCACTGTAAGGGTTTTTTTTCCACTCCTTCACCCACCACAAATATTTCTTAGCCCACCCCCACCGGGCTGAATACCTTTTACTGACTTTGCACATGTAATTCTAATTTATTACAGCACTGTCTAGTCTGTATTTTAAAGTGCTTTAACATTCATCCTTGTCCTCTGTACATATGCCTTGTACTCTCCTCAGACCCTTCTTGAAATTACTTTGAGTGTACACTTCATTGTGAAGCAAGCAATTACTGATCCAGAGGAGTAGTTCATCTGTGTAGTGTGCTGTCTGTGCAGCCTTTTCTTACACCAGCCTTACTCAGTGAGACATCTTTATACTTGTCCATCACACAGTCTTGTGCTTTCAAATCCTGTACCCCCATCTCTTCTGGTCTTATTTGTTTTAAGTCTTTAGTTGTACCCTTTCCACTTCTTCCCACACACACTTCTTCCAGTCACTAGTTCTTCCTTTTCTTCTATGACATTTGTAATGAACAGGTTTGCAGTCCCAACCACTGCTAATATGGGATAAACCAGGGCTTAGGGTTTTGTCCTTCACTGCTGCTGTGTCAGTATGATGTGCAGTGGAACAGGCATTATGGGGCGTGACCCCTACACCTAGTACCCTTTAGGATGCTTACATAGTGTATAGCACTGCTGCCTTGTTTAATCAACATCTGCCGCATCCTAATACAATCTGCAGTGCATGGCTATAGATAAGTTTTATACTCGCTGGACCCACAGGGTTTCATCCACATCAGAGTAGGTCTAGTACCTTTCAGTGTAGTCATAACAACAATAGTTGAAACTTTAAAAATTATTTTATACGTGCACATGTAGACAAAAAATATTTTTCAGAATTTATTACAAGTGGTGACTCTCCAGCATTAACTCCCTTCTTCTCAAGCTTTGTTGCCACCTGTTAATTAAAATGAACAATGCAAGAAAATGCACCTTACTATTACCCGTGCATAACCCGGTCTAAATATTTACAAATAGTAGCAATCTGTTTTGAGCAGTCACTCTTCCAAGCAGGGATGCGTACATCGTTCAGTACTTAGGTGAAATACAAACTCTAAACCTTGGCTGTATGCATTCAGAGTTGTGTAATAAAAATGGCTTACTTGAGATGAATGCAAACAGTAAAAGGTTTGCACGAGAAATTGAAAATAAAACATTAAAAAAAAATATATGGTTAGGGAAACTGTCTGTTTATGGGTAAAAATACATTGTACCTCTACTGATTTTGGCTTCGTCCAAATGGAATTTCAGATTCTTGAGCTTTGTTTGCGAGTGTCGTCCAGTAAGCAAATCCATAACTCCTGTAGCTTAGGTGTACTTCTGTTATGTTCTGAATTAGCAGTCAATCTTCAAGTCTTTCTACAGGTTTTCTTGCGGCTTTGAATTTCTGTTCCAGTTTTGTTAGTTGCATACTTCAGGGTCCTGTCATCCTACTGTACAGATAAAGCAGCATTGTGGCATCTATCCAGAATCTTCAAACACCAGTGTATGGAACTGCAGATAGTCGGGAAGTAAGTCTTTGTTCAGTCTCCTCCAAGCTGCAGTACATTCTCACAGTGGCAAAATCAACTGTACATCATATTACAGTATTTTAGACATTTTCTTTTACATTTTTGCTAATTAAGCTAGGAACTGTTTCACTTTTGTCTCTTACAAAAAATAGTACTATTAATGCATGTTTCATTGAAACAGTATTTTCCAAACACTCCTTAATTGCACATCTCGCTGACTGTATGACATGGAATCTAAAATGAAAACCCCACTACTTTACTTCTGCAGTATGCCCAGCAGTTTGGTTTGTGTTTTTGCCATTGATGTCTGTGTGATTCGGTTAAGATCTTTTCCTTCTCTGTCAGTGTTCTTCCCACTACTTGGACTAAGCCATTGTAACTGGTTTCTACCAGGAAAATTACAAAAGCATAAATTACACCGATAAACAATAAAACAGAGCGGACCACAAACTGGAGAACTCTTTTGTCAGAACAGTTTCCATCTTCTTCAGAATGCCAACAAACAACAGTGGAATGTTTAAATAGATACATCACAGTCACGTGATACTAAAACCACTCCTGTACAATTTAAAAATAGTCTTCCAAAAACACGTTTTTACATAGTTCAAAAACTTGCTTTTTACAAACCACTTCGATAAAGTATGTGTATAAAAACACATGCATACTGTAGGGACAAAAATAGCAGCATTGTGGTAGCTAAAAAAGCTCATAAACACAAGTCTAAGAAAAAACATATTCAGCCTTTAGTTTCAAAACACTGATGATCGAGGCAGACTCATGTAGCCCAGGGGGCACCAGTGTATTACTCCTGAGTTGCCAAATTAACTCCTATTCTAGGAGCAATACATGAGGTCAACCACTTTGGTCAAAGCCCACCTTTTCTATGCAAGTGTATTTAAAAGAATGTGTGGGATTTTTTCTCACATGTTTTGCACGAGCATTTCTTTTGTCATTCTTGTTTGTCATAGATCCTACTTTTAAATTTATTCTTGGTCTTGCCAATGTAAAATGACAAACATTGTTGACACTCAGCAAGATACACGGCATTATTGCTCTGGCAGTGTAACTTCTGGCAAAATTTGACAACCCCCCTTTTGGGTATACAAATTTCTTCACCTTCCTTTACATACCTACATTGGTTACAGTGTCCGCATTTAGACATGCGGCCAGGGTGACTTTTTTCTTTTGTCTTTCAAGTATGTTTTTGAAGCATAGATCTTTCTTGTACACCACTACAGGGTCCTTCCCCATTTTCTCCACATACTCACCTGTCAGCCCTAAAGATGTTCTGGTTATGTTGTATTATGTCCCTATTATGTCCAAGTGTATGTTATGTGGCAATATTAGGGCTCTTTGAAAATTTACTATCATTCATGGTAACTAAATCACCATTTGTCCGAAGTAGTGGCTTAAAAATGCCTTCCGATCTTTTCCCAATGACCTCCCAAAAAGTATTATCCAAGAATATAGCTGGATACCCTCTGTTGGTCAACATATCCTTCAAAATTGCACACTGTTCACTAAAGGTAGTCATTACCATATGGGCGCGTCATCTGACTTTTTACCATGGACTTTTTTTGATAGATAGGGTGGTGGCTTTAAAAATGAAGTAATGAGTTAGAGTATGTAGGTTTTCTGTATGTGTTAGAGTAAAATCTACCTTCACCTCTATTCTTTGAGATGGTCTTGTCCAAATAATGGGCATCCTCTTCACCTATTTCCATGGTAAACTTAAAAAAAATTATGTACTGCTGTTTAAATGTGCAAAAATTCATTAAGTTTTTTTCCTACCACCTTTCCAAAAAACGACAATGTCATCTAAATATCATCCGTAAAGTGTCCAATAGTTACTAAACTTAGAGTTCGACGTATTGGCTTTCCCATTGGGCAAGGACAATGTTAGCAAACGTGGGCGTGCAAACTGCACCCACTGCCATACCTTTAAGTTGTCGAAACAACTGATTTTTCAAAAATTATAAAGTTGCTTCCTAAAGCCAGGTTCATTGTGTGGCAATAGTCGGTGCTTTGTCATCGTCTACACTGGGGTGGTTACATAAAAACTCATAGAACATATCTAACCCCTCAGAGTGTGGAATGACAGAATAAAGATCACATACATTGGTAGTGACAAATACTTCTTCAGAATATAAATCTGAAATTTTTGATAAAATCTCAAGAATCCCTGAAAATATATTTGTGTTCACTCAAGAGATTCGTAATGTTCACATCTATGTATTTTGCTATAGGCAGGGTTTTTGAGGCCTTTGCATCATTAAACATTTCACTGTTTGTTGGTGTTCTGAAGAAGTTGGAAACAGTTCTGACGAAAGTGCTAAACTTTTATTAAAGTGGAGTTCTGTAGTTCATGGTCTGCTCTGTTTTATTGTGTTTTCAGTGTATTTTGTGTTTTCCTAGTGGAAGTTGAGTGAGAGCGGGAACGTTCACAGTGACTCCAGTTGTTTGTCATGGACTTTCTACAAGCATTGGGAATCTGTCAGCATTTATTCAGGTGCTGACACAGCATATGGAAGAGAACCTTGCTTGTTTTCAGCCACGTTTGTTTAATCGAGACAGTGGAGCAGTTTTTTCTACACAAACATCTGAATCTGACTTAACCCCAGCACATAGAACAGAGAGGGTTATAAAGGAGTTCAAGTAATTCACTTCCTGGTTTCCATGGGGAAGATAGAGCCAGTACTTCAATGGGCAATGAGGAAAGTTAGAGTAAAACATTTTCTGTATGTTCTTGGTTGGAGTGGAGAAAATTCTCTTTTCAGTTCAGCAGTGAGTGAAGTAAATCATGGCAGCTTGGACAAGCAGATTTGAGCTGCTGTGGACCAAACGTTTCAACTATGGAAATTACAGCTTGAAAACTCCTTATTTAAAGGAATATTGTAAGAGACAGCAAGTGCCAAAAGGACTCCGAAACTGGAAATACCCGACATGACTTGTACAAGGAACAGAATTACATTGTGAGTTGCTTGAACTTTTTAACAAACAAGGATGTGAGCTGCTTAGTGTTTTAATTAAACAGAATGAAAAGAAAATAGTTGAGCTTAAAAAGAACATTGAGACTCTTGACAACAACATCAGAAATGATTTGTTTGTTTAAAAGTTCTCAGTACACTAAAGTGTTAGACCAAATGGTGATGTTAAAAGATAGAAAAGTAAAAAAGCTACATAGAGATAAATTGGACTGAGTCTGGGAAGGCATGCCCACACCCACCACGAGGGAAGAATAGAAACGACAGCCATGTCAACAAAGTCAGTAATTATGATGTTAACAATGAGGTTGTGGATGAAAATGATGCTGAACCTAAAAGCCCTGTAGAAGTGCAGCCTCTGAGGAGATCCGAGAGACTGATGAATCAGAGGCAGAGACAACAGCAGAGCTGGCAGGGGAACAATGGGAATTATTCCCAGACACCACACTACACGAGGGAAGCAACCCCAAGGAATGGCAGGGGGAAAGGCAGGTACAGGTGGTGAATAACGCATCTAGATGCAAGCTTGTCAAGAATAAAATAGGAGACTTTAAGATATTGAAGATGCAAAAACCAAACGGCTGCAGGTACACTGAGGTGCCCAAAACACACAACAGCAGCAAAAGTAAATTAAGGCACCAAAGTTACACACTGGAAATCAGTCACTGTACTTTATTGCAGAAGACTTTAAGATATTCAATTACAGTTCTGCCCAAGTAACACCAGAATGGGCAGACTTACTTGATAAAGGGATTACCTTTGTCCCCTCGAGACAGGCTAGCGTTGATGAATCCCTTGTACAGCTTAAATTATTTGTGAGAAAGTTGAACTTGTGTCTATATTTTCATCAAGATCCACATGAACGTCCTAATTTAAATGTGAATACTGTATGCAAGAGACCCAGTACTTTCAACCCTTTGGTTAACATTCGAGAGTGTTTGTGAAAATGACATCAGGAAAAAGGTAGGGAAGAAAAATGGGGTCAATGTTCATCGTAATTTAACACAGGATGAAAGAACTTTATTAAAGGACATCAGTGGCATGCTTCAAGTCAGGGTAATCAAAGGTGGGGGCCTAGTGGTTATGGATGTGAATGAATATATTGACAGAATGTTACCTATACTCTGCACAGATACATATGAAGAGTCTCTGTCAATGAAATTTAATATTTCATATCATTGGAGTAACCTTGCACTAGACTATTTGATGTTGAATAGTCAGATTAGTGTGAGGGACCTTGGATTTCTGAAGGTACTGTACCCTAGGACCCCCACCATTTTGGGCATACCCAAAAATCATAAGAGTTTAGAAGACCCCCCCCCCCCCCCCATTGAGGCCTATTGTGGGATGCAAAGGCCTCAAAAACCCTGCCTATACCTAAATACATAGATGTGAACATTTAAGAATCTCTTGAGTGAACACAAATATATTTTCAGGGATTCTTGGGATATTATTTTTATCAAAAAATTTCAGATTTATATTCTAAAGAATTGTTCTGTCGCGATCAATGTATGTGATCTTTATTCTCTCATTCCACACTCTGAGGAGGTGGATATGTTCTAGGAGTTTTATGTAACCACCCTAGTGTAGACCATGACAAAGCACTGACTATTACCACCTTAATGAACCTGGTTTTAGGAAACAATTTTATAATTTTTGAAAATCAGTTGTTTCTACAACTTAAAGGTGTGGCAATGGGTGCAGTTTGTGCGTCCATGTTTGCTGACATTGTCCTTGCAAAATGGGAAAACCAATACCTCTTTAACTCTGTAACTGTTGGACACTTTACCGACGATATTTAGATGACATTGTCATTTTTTGGAAAGGTGGTAGGGAAATACTTAACAAATATTTTGCACATTTGAACAGCAGTACATCATTTTTTTAAGTTTACCATGGAAATAGGTGAATAGGATGTCCACTATTTGGGCGTGACCATCTCAAAGAATAGAGGTGAAGGTAGGTTTCACACTAACAAGTACAGAAAACCTGCATACTCTAACTCATTACTTCATTTTAAAAGCCACCACCCTATCAAAAAAAGTCCCTGGTCAAAGGCCAGATGGTGAGATTCACCCGTATGGTGAGTAATGACTCTACCTTTAGGTGAACAGTGTGCAATTTTGAAGGATATATTGACCAACAGAGGGTATCCGGCTATATTCTTGGATAATAGTTTTTAGGAGGTCATTTAGGAAAAGACAGGAAGGCGTTTTTAAGCCACTACTTGGGACAAATGGTGATTTAGTTACCCTAATATTGCCATATAGCATACATTTTGACAGCATTAGGGACATAATACAACCTAGCCGAGACATCTTTAGAGCTGACTGTGCATATGTCGACAAAATTGGGAAGAACCCTGTAATGATGTAAAAGAAAGATCTGTGCTTCAAAAACATACTTGAAAGACAAAAGAAAAAAGTCACCCTGGCCGCATATCTAAATGCGGACATTGTAATCGATGTAGGTATGTAAAGGAAGGTGAAGAAATTTGTATACCCAGATGGGTGTTTGTTTTTGTCAGAAGTTGAACTGCTAGAGCAATAATGTCATGTATCTTGCTGAGTGTCATCAGTGTTTGTTATTTTACATTGGTAAGACCAAGAATAAATTTAAAAATAGGATGCATCAGCACCAATATGGCATAAACAAGAATGACAAAAGAAATGCTAAATGTGAGAAAAACTCTCACACATTCTTTTAAATACACTTTTGTATAGAAAAGGTGGGCTTTCACCAAAGGGGTGGACCTCATGAATTGCTCCTAGAATATAAGGAGTTAATTTGGCAACTCGGGAGTAATGCACTGGAGCCCCCTGAGCTAAATGAGTCTGCCTCTTTCAGCAGTCTTTTGAAACTAAAGACTGAATATGTTTTTTCTTAGATTTGTGTTTGAGCTTTTTTAGCTATCACAATGCTGCTATGTTTGTCCAAACAGTATGTATGTGTTTTTATGCACCTATTTTATCGAAGTGTTTTTTGTAACAAGCAAGGATGTGAGAGTGTTCAATCTCGCCGTTTGTTCTTACACCTGGGTTCGGAGCCGATCCTCGGCTCTGTGTTGGCCGCTTGGCAAGCACTGCATCGAGAAGAAGCTCGAGACCAACCTAACTCCCACAATCCCCCTCTGCCTTTACCTCAGATCTAGTTTGCCGCTGCAGCGTTCGCATCAGTTTGATGAGCTCGAGCAACCTTAAGCTAAGATTTATAAATTTCTTATATTTTTTCTAAAATTTTTTTTCTAAAAAAATTGTCTTAAGTGACTGTGTGTGTGTGTTAGTAGTGTTTCGAGGAATTCTCGGTTCCATATAAAGTCCTTTTATATACTTTATTAGAGTTTTCCCTCGGGGCCTACCCCACCCTTTTACTTGGATTGACTACTGGATTGACTTTTACAGGATTTGACATAAGTTTCTGGATTAGACAAAATTACTGGACTTGACATATTGATTTTTTCTCTGTTAGCTGTACCTAAAATTGGACATGTCTGAGAAAGCTAAGTCTGGCTTTAAACGCTGCCAATGTGGGCAGAAGATGTCGGTGACTGATAATCATAGTTCGTGCGTCTACTGTCTTGGCCCTCTCCATCTGCAAGAAGACTGCTCAATATGTCATTCTTTCAGTGGAAGGGTCATGACAGATAGGCGCAGGAAACTTATGGATAGGGGTCTTCTAAAACCTACCTTTCAAGAGGCTCTGGATGCTTCAGACCAGACATCCAAATCCTCGAAGGAATCGAAGACGTCGGAGCCCAGGTCATTGGCTCCGAGCTCTTCAGTTAAAGTTCGATCACCAGTTCCACAGACTTCGGGGCCGAGTGTTGAACTGTTGTCAGTTTCCGAGCCTCGAGTCTTGGAACCGGTGACGGAGCTCCCTCCCCCGGCACTGTTGAGGTCGGCTCCGTCTTCGATTCCTTCGACGCGCTCTTCCAGGCCCCTCTCCGACACCGATGTAGACCGCGTGGTGCAGAAATTAATGGAGAATACGGCCTTATCCAAGCTCATCTCTGTCTCCTCCCAGTTGGTGTCGAGACTCGAAGGCCTTCCCTTATCTCCACCTGTTCCTCCTCCGAAACTTATCCAGTCTTCGGAGCCGGGAGAGGCTGATCTGGTGATTGTGGAGCCCTCGGTGCCAGAACCGTCTTTCTCTCTGTCGGCTCCGTTCACCTCGACTCCGTCGGATCCGGTACCGGAGTCTCGGAGCCGAAGATCCATCCTTGGATCCGGGACTGAGAGTCGGACCGATGTTTCGGTTCCGACGCTCCCTCTCAGGGCCTTGGCTCGGATCGACTCTGCTCCGTCCTCGGGGTCGATGCCTTTGGTGCCTGTCTCGGGGATTCTTCAGATTTCCTTGGAAACGGGAGATACCTCGACTCGGGACCCGGGGGCCTTCGATCTCATGAGGAAGGTGTTGTCTACCCAGACAACCACATCAGCAGAAACAGCTTCTCCTTCCCATAAAGGACCGTTATCCTCCTCTGCACCCACGGCTACATCTAAGCGTCGAGCACCTGTGTCTCAGCCACCCCTGGAGGGTGCCCCCTCTTCCTCGGAGGCTTCTTCGGATGCCCCCCCTGAGGAAGTTCCGAGGAAAAGATTGTGTAAGAGGAGACACTTAGATTCTCCACAAGAATCATTGACATCGGACACTGACTTGGATGAGTCAGAAGGGTCCCCAAAGTCACCCTCAGAGAATGTCTCTTTTTCTGACATCCTGGAGATCCTAAAGCAGAGAGGTGATTGGCAAGCCCTCCCCCCTTCTGAGGATGAGTCAGGCTTGCTGAAGGCATTCGGTGCTCGCCCTTCCTCCTCCTGGGTCACTCCGCCCTTCGATGAGTTGATGGAGCTGATTGCTCGAAGGGCGTGGGAGATGCCTGACACAGTGGAGCCAGTCCCTAGAAAGCCTAACAAATATATTACTGCCCCTCAAGATAAGGCTTATCTGACAAAGGGAGTTCCAGTGGACGCTATGGTGGTGGCAGCGGCCACGAAAAAGGAGATGTCTGAATCTTCCTCATCTGTCCATCCGCCTAACAGAGATTCTAGGACTATGGACAGGTATGGGAAGCGCATTTTTAGTTCAGCGGCTTTTTCTATGCGATCCCTGAACTATTTGACCCACTTTACACGGCTACAGAGGGATCTAATCAAAGAGTTGGGAGATACCCTCCAGGGTACTACAGATGCTGCTGTTTCAGAAAAGGTTACAGCACATCTCAATACCCTTACATCTGTTGCAAACTCGGCCATGAGGCTGATCTCATACGCAGCCGAAGGATCGAGTAGGGCAGCAGCTTCAGCGATTGCTCTTCGTAGACAATCCTGGATGCGCTTATGTTCATTTGCGGAAGCCTTCAAGTCTTCCTTTACTAATGCCCCATTCGATGGTGCCACTCTCTTTGGCCCCAAAGTAAAGGAGACCCTTACCCGGTGTGAGCAAGAGGGAAAGACTCTGTCTGCTGTCGGAGTCCGTTTTTCCTCCCCATCCAGTCCGTACCCCAAAGGGCAACGTGGTGGAAAAATGTGGTTTCGAAAACCCCAAGGATCTTTCCCAGGCACACAGGGTGATGCCCCCTCTAGAGGCAGAGGAGGGGGCAGAGGTGGAAGACGCCGCCCTGGCGGCAGAGGGGGTCCGCAAAACCAAGGTGACAGGGATACACCCCCTGGGAAACCTTTCCAGCACTCCTGAGAGGAGGCCCGACTGTCCTGCTCTGGAGGCAGTCGGGGGTCGCTTAGCTTTTTACCCTCAGGCCTGGCGAAATCTTACATCAGACAATTGGGTAAAAAGCGTTGTTACCAGAGGCTACAGAATACCCTTCCTATTGCCCCCAATTCCGAAGAAAAGACTCCCAGATGTACCACCCCATCTGTGAGACCCTGCAGCTTTAGAAATTTCAAAGCTGCTAAAAAAAAAGAGTAATCCAACCAGTCCCAGCGGACCAAAGAGGATTCGGAACTTACTCAAGGTTCTTTTTAGTTCCAAAAAAGACAGGGGACTGGAGGCCGATTCTGGACCTAAGCAATCTCAATACCTTCGTCAAGAAAGAAAAGTTCCGGATGGTCACGCTTCAATCGATCCTTCCATTTTTACAGAAGGACGAGTGGATGTGCTCAATAGATCTGAAGGACGCATACTACCACATCAAAATGGCCAGGGCGTCCAGGGATCACTTGCGCTTCCGGCTGGGAACCAGCCACTTTGTTTCGAGCCCTGCCCTTCGGTCTGACCTCAGCCCCCAGGGTTTTCACCAAATGCATGGTAGTGGTAGCGTCTCACTTGAGACGCCTGGGATTCCAGGTGTTTCCATATCTGGACGACTGGCTCCTTTCTGCCACCACCCAGCGTCAACTGATTCAGGCCAGGGATTACACACTGCAGCTTTGTGTTCATCTCGGAATTTCCGTAAATTTCGAAAAATCTTTACTACAGCCATCACAGCATATCTCATTCATAGGAGCAGAATTGGATACGCATCGTTTAATTCTAAGACTTCCTCCAGAAAGGATAGCCTCACTACAAAACCACATATCTCTTCTTCTGTCATCCAGAAAATCCCCAGCAAAACTGGTTCTGAAGGTTTTGGGTCTCATGGCAGCTTCTCTCATTGCGATACCATTGGGAAGACTGCACATGAGAGTTCTACAATGGCTACTGTTTGCACAATGGTCGTTCCAACAGCTACCTCTGACACACGAAATTCTGATCACAAACACATGCAAATCACATCTAGCCTGGTGGCTCCGGACTTGCAATCTTTCCAGCGGAAGACCATTTGTGCTACCCACGCCGACAGCTACGGTGACCACGGACGCTTCCCTGATAGGGTGGGGGGGCATCTTTCAGGGACAGACGGTCCAAGGCGAATGGACCAATTTAGAGTACAATCTGCCCATCAATGTTCTAGAGTTGAGGGCAGTGTTTCTAGCGTTGCAACACTTTGCTCCCCTTCTTCCTCTAGGGACTATTGCAGTTCAGACGGACAACATGTCCGTAGTCTGGTACATAAACAAACAAGGGGGAACCAACTCTTATCAACTATGCAGAGAGGCCATGAGAATCTGGCAATGGGCGGAGTCCACGGGTCGCTTTCTGATTGCAACGCACATCCCGGGGTCATCCAACGTCATAGCCGACAGGTTGAGCAGAGCAATCCTATTGCCTCACGAGTGGTCCCTCAAACAGTCAGTTGCGAAGGAGATTTTTCGCAAATGGGGCCAGCCTTCCTGCGATCTTTTTGCGTCTCCAATGAACGCCAAATGCAGAAGCTATTTTGCCCTATTGCCCCCTCCAGGGGAAGTTCCCAGGGACGCTCTGGTTCACGATTGGCCCCCGGGTCTCCTGTACGCTTTTCCTCCCTTTCCCCTGATTACAAAGTTTCTGCAGAAAGCCAACAACCTGCAAAGGACGATTATCCTCATTGCCCCATTCTGGCCTCGTCAAATCTGGTTTCCCTTTCTTCTGGCACACCGCATTCGGGAACCCTGGATCCTGGACCCGGATCTACTGACCCACTCGTCAGGGGCTCCCCACCCCTCGCTACTGTCACTCCAACTAGCAGCTTGGCTGCTCCGCTTCCCTACTTAGCCAGGTCTGATCTTCTTTCACCTGCAGTTCAGAATATACTAGTGGCTTCTCATAAAGCTTCCACTACAAAGACTTACACTAGTAAATGGAAGCGTTTTGTTTACTGGGCAAATACACAGCAATTGGACCCTGTTATAGCTCCCTTAAATAAAATCTTGGAGTTTTTAACCGAATTGTTCCACCAAGGAGCTTCTCCTGCCACTTTAAGAGTGCAATTGGCTGCCATTTCCAACTTTCATGTGGAAGAATGTGGGGCTCCTATTATGGCTGACAGACTTTGTAAGGCCTTTCTGAAAGGATCTTTCCATATTAGACCACCAGTTAGAACTCCTACATCACCTTGGAATCTGAACCTTTTATTATCCAAATTGATGCTACCTCCGTTTGAACCAGCCTCCTCTTGTCCATTGAAGTATTTGTCGTGGAAGACCCTCTTTTTGGTGGCCATTACATCGGCCAGACGGGTGTCAGAGCTTCAGGCTCTTTCTATTAAACACCCTTATTTGATTTTTCACTCTGACAGAGTATCTCTTCGCACTAATCCGTCCTTTCTCCCCAAAGTTTGCTCCGTTAATAACATTAATCAATCCATTGAGCTCCCTACCTTTTTCAAAAACCACTCCAATAAGTTGGAGTATATGTTACACAAGTTGGATGTTCATAGACAACTTAGATTTTACCTGGATAGAACAAAGGATCACAGGAAAACAGATCAACTTTTTGTAGCCTTTGCAGATAGCAGGAAAGGTGTAGCAGTTACTAAACGAACCCTTTCCAAATGGCTAACTGATTGCATCATATTTGTTTATGCTACTTCGGAACAAACTTTACCTGTCAAACCCAAGGGACACTCTACAAGATCAGTATCTACATCCCTGGCTCATCCAGCTCGCTTACCATTAGACACTATCTGTGCAGCTGCCACTTGGTCTAAACCACATACATTCATTTCTCATTACAAGGTAGACAGGGTTTCTAGGGACAGGGCAACCTTTGGTTCCACTGTGCTCAAGAACGTTCTCCCGTGAGTTCCTCAGGAACAGGGAGCTAGGGACGCTACCCAGGTGTAAGAACAAACGGCGAGATTGAACACTCTCACATTTAGAAGTTATGTCCTTACCATAACGTTCCATGTGGAGTGTTCATCTCGCCTTTGTTCTTACATTCCCACCCTCCCACCCTCAGGAAGAACGTCCAGTTTGGTGTCTGGTTTGGTTTCTCCTGCTTCTGCATTATGCAGTTATTGTGTATATATGTATATGTATATATATATATATATATATATATATATATATATATATATATATATATATATATAATATATGTATAGGTGTTTCTTTCAGTTATGTTGTTTTTGGCATGAATGTGTTACTCTCTGACTTCTGGTTTGCTTGCAAACTAGATCTGAGGTAAAGGCAGAGGGGGATTGTGGGAGTTAGGTTGGTCTCGAGCTTCTTCTTGATGCAGAGCTTGCCAAGCGGCCGACACGGAGCCGAGGATCGGCTCCGAACCCAGGTGTAAGAACAAAGGCGAGATGAACACTCCACATGGAACGTTATGGTAAGGACATAACTTCTAATTTTAAACTGTCAAAACATTTTTTTGGAAGACTGTATTTTTAAATTGTACAGATGGGAGTGTTTTTAGTATCCTGTGATGTGAATGTGATGTACCTATTTAAACATTTCACTGTTTGTTGGTGTTCTGAAGAAGTTGGAAACTGTTCTGACGAAAGCACTAAACTTTAAGTGGAGTTCTGCAGTTCGTGGTCCACACTGTTTTATTGTTTTGTACCTGGTTTCTACATACAGGTAGTTCAAGCAATGGCAATAATGCCCTTCTAGCCAGGTTCAGTACATTGCGTTTGTGTGCACTGATCCTTTTCTGACATCTTTCTGACTACTTGGTCAGCCTTTCCAAATTCTTCCTTGGCATTCCTCAGTGGTGCATGTCTTTCTGTCATTGCTTTAAATATTGATGTTGAATTCATTCAGATGTATGAATCGATTCCTGGTATTGTCCCTTAGAGTCCTCTGGGCCTTGTCCTCCCAGTTCCTTATTAGCAGGTCCTGCCTTCCGACATCCTCTGCAGTTTTCATTGCAGCTGTCGCTCTGGAACTAGGTTATGTGCTGTCTTGTTCTTCTGTAGCCTAATTGTAAACTGGATTGGGTTAACCTGTCAGTTCTTCTAGCCATGAACTTGTGTGTTGCTTGTTGTTCCTCGGTGATGGTTTCCTGTGGAAAACAAATCAGCATTTGCTAGGATTTGAATATTGGCTTGTCTCCTCAGGCTAACTGGCTTGTAGTTCTCTAGATCTTTCTCACTGGCTCTGCTATCACACAGGCTGTTTGTGAGGACCTTTGCAAGTAACCCATCTTTTCCTGTACTCCTCTCCACCCTGTCTTCCCTAGTTTATTTATTGTTGACATTTGTTGACTGGGAAAGTCCGCTGGGCCCAACGACCCATTTTCAGTAGAGGCCGAGGGTGAAAAGCTCCATACAATTACAGAAATTTTTACATAACATCAGCTTAAGTTTGAAAGTCAAGAAAGGTTTTACATAATACAAATTGAAGTAGATATGCAAAGACAAATGGGGGTATACAGTACAAGAAAGTAAACCCAGTGTGTAATTTTTCGTAATTATGTTTGTATATTCTCATAAGTAAGAATACTATTTAATCAATTCTGTTTATTCAGTCACAGATATAAAGAAAGCAAGAGAAATTGGATACGAAGACAGTGTAAATTGCAGCTATATTAAGTTAGTAAAAGTATTTTAGTGGCCAAAAACATTTAAGGTGGTTTAATCATATGACTACAAGAACAGAGAAGGTTATTGAGATGGTGTTTTTTTAGTGCAAATTTAAATGTTTTGAAAGAGTCTATTTGGGTAATAGAGAGAGGGAGTGCGTTCCAAAGTTTGGCAACGGCATGGGAATAGAGAAATTGTCCAGCTCTTTTGTTGGGTTTCTTTATGGTTAGGAGTTTTGTTTGTGGACCTAAGATGCTGAGTTAGGGGTGTGTGTTTGTATTGTAGTTTGAAGGGATGGGCAGTAGATTGGATTATGTAGTAGTTTGTGGGTGAGAGTAATTTGGGAGTAATGTAGGTAATGAGGGAACTCAAAGCAGTTTATAGATTTAATGGCCAGGCAATGATGTGTGCGAGATGGCATGTTGGAGACAAATTTGGTTGATTTATAGTAGCACGACTGCAGTTTGTTCAGAACAGATGTGTGTAGGTTAGTGAAAATGAGGCAGCCACAGAGGAGGGAGGGTAGAAGTAGACTCTTAGCTAGTTTGAACTTGGTAGACTTTTGGTAGACTTGTCCAAATAGAGTTTATGCCTGTATAGTTTGCCAAGCTTAAAATTGGTCTTTTTGATTGAGTTGAGTATATGATTCTCAAAGGATAGTTTGTCATCAATTGTGATGCCAAGTAGTTTAGCTGTTTTTACAATTTCAATTTATGTATTGTTTTGAGAGAATATTTTAAAGTCTAGAGTTAGAGGTTTGGCTGTGAAGAGTAAAAGTTTTGATTTTTTTGGAATTCAGTAGCAGTTGAGCTTCGTTAAGCCAGGATTCGATGGAAAAAGATGCATTTGTGTTAACTTTAGGAGATCTGAGATATTGGAGGACGTAATTATTGTCAAATCATCTGCATATTGAATGAATGTACTTTACAGGGATGTTTATGGAGATGAATAATAAAGCAAGGGCCCAAGAGTAGACCCTTGGGGAATGCTTGTGTTGTTGACTAGGTAATTGGATTTCTTGCTTTGCCATCTAACAGATTGTTTTCTGTTTTTTCTGTTTTGTTTTGTAGATGGTTATGGAGCCAGGTTAGTGTGTGTGGGGAACAGTTTATGGTCTCCGGTTGTAAAAGTAGCTTGGAATGGGACACTGTCTCAAAAGTTTTTGATAGGTCTGGTAGGATCACTGATGTTTGTAGGCCTGCATCAAGAGCTTTGTATACAGTGTTGGTAAATGCAGGCTGTTGTGCTGTGTGCTGGATGAAAACTGTTTGGTGGTGCGCGAGTAGGTTGTCTGTGAATGAATAAACTGTTCTAGAATTTTAGATAGAGGTGAATGTATGGTGATATGCTGGTAGTTAGATCACTGGTGTTGCCACCTCTGTGAAGGGGGAGGAGTAATGTTTTTCCTTAGTTGTGGAACATATGATTCAGATATTGATCAGTTAATGAGGATGCCAATTGGAAAAGCTATAGAATCTGCTGCAAGTTTTAGGTATTCATTTGGGAGGCCATTGGAAGAGGAGGAGCATAGTTTTAGTTTTGAGAACACTTTGAGGTAGGTACTGGTTGTAAAGTAAATAGGAGTGGATGGGTTTTTGTGGGAATTGCAGTTGATGTGGGGGGAGTGGTTAGAGGGTGTATTAGTTATGTTGCTAATTATACCTGTGTTAGTTTGTAGAGAGAAGTCCTCAAGTTTTTGGATAGTGTCAATAAAATGAGAATTTGAAGGCTTGGGCAATTTGTTGAGAGTCTTTGTCAGGAAATGGGAGGGGTTGTGTTGAGTACTAGTATTTAGGAGAGAGGAAACTGAGTTCTAGAACATTTGTTTTTTTTTTTTTGGTTAGGTAGTGAGTTTAGTGGAGAAATGGATTTTTTTTAATCATTGATGACTTGCTTTTTGGTATTGTTACGGAGTTGTTTATATCAGAGTTTAAGTTGTGGGGTTCTCTTTCTATGCCATTCCTTCGGAGGTAAGTAACTGCTTAGTTAACCATGGGGTATGGTTAGGCTTTACTCTTTTGGTACATGTTGGGGAAGACTGTCTAGAATATCTAAAAAGACTTTATTGAAGTAGTTGACTGCTTCATCAAGTGGGAAAAATTTGGTAGGGGACCAGTTGTGAGTTTTTAGAGCATCTAATAATAGTTGCCCATTGAAAAGGCTAAGATTCCTAGTTGTTCTTGGAGAATGCGGTTTGTCTATCTAAGGTTGGGTTCTATGGGTATAGGCAGAAAGATGGTCACTAAAGGTATTAGGTGGGGTCCCTGTCTTGGTAATTTTTTGAGGGTGTGAGATGAGTATCCAGTCTAAGTTTGATTCTGCTTGGTTTTGTACCTTACAAGTGGGGGTAGAGATGAGTTGAATAAACCTGTGTAAGTTAGTGCTATTAACTGGGGAGTCAGAGTTTGCCAGTTTATATTTGTGTCACCAAGAATGATGGTGGTATTTGATAAATTAAGGGTGGTCCAGGGTAGTAGATTTTCCAGAGTAAGTGTGTTTTGACTTGCGGGAATATATAGAGTACAACAATACATAATTGGTTTCTTTTGTTGATTTGAAGGTCAACTAGTAGTAATTCCATATTTCCAAATGTTGGTATAGGTTTATTATATGGTGTAACCGCTAAAAATGTCACAGTAGGTTAATGTGACTCCTCCACTTTTTTATGTAGCCAGTCATTTTCTGTGTATGTTATATCCTGGCGGGATTATTTTGATGTTATCACTATGTGGTTTTAGCCAGGTCTCGGAGTGCTGCAATATCTGAGGAGTAGTGAGAATGCCGGGTATGGAATTTGGTGGTTTTGTGACAGATACTACGTATGTTAATTGTAGTGAAGCAAAGTTTCTTGGTACTTGAAGAAAGGTTTTTGGCAGAATGGTTGTTAGGTCCAGGATTGAAGTGAATGTCGCCACGGAGAGAGAGGGCCTGATGGTGACATGTAATTATGGAGGGATGTTGAGTAATGGAGAGGCCTATGGTTGAGGTTGCAAATTAATTTTAGCTTGATTGTGATGACAAAGGATCTAATCTTTGTAAGGTTCCAAGTATGGAAGTTGAATAAAGAGGGTGAGATGTCAAAGAAACTATCGGTGTTAGTGTGGGTTGCAGTGGGTGATGTGGAAAATGTTGAGGTTGGGGAGTGGAATATAGTAATTAGGGAGGTGGTCTGGGATAGGAAAAGAAGAGTGGAGGTGAGGGAGATTAAGGTAATCCAAGGTTATGATGTATAGTACATGTTTGGAAATGGTTGTGGTACTATAGTTAAGGAGAAGAATGAGGAAGATTCAGGAAGGGAAGATGTTAAGGAAGATAATTAAGGTGAAGTGAATGGGAGGATACTGGTGTAGGTGTCTGTTTTTGATTGGGAGTTAGACAGGAAAGGGAGGAGCTTATGAAATGTATTAATGTAACTGTGGTGGGTGGGAATGGGAGTAGGGTAGGGGAGTGGAGTGTGCAGAAACCTTGAGGCAGCTTGCCAGACCACTGCACTGATTTTACAGGCCTTCACTGCTGTTATAGTCTCCTACTTTTGGTTAAAATTGTATTATTTTTCAATGACTACTTCAAACACAAGCAGTGCAAATGCTACAGAACAGAATTGAAAAGTGCATTTTATTGCTCTTTCTTAGAAATGCTAACTTGATTTATTTTGTGAAGGCTGAAATCTAGTACCTCCCCTAGCTGTCAAAGAGCTAAGGGTAATTTGACCCCTTACCTGCATGTGATTGACAGCTCACAGCAGGTGACCAGACTAATGTACTGTTTTCTTGTCAGCCTTTCCTTCCTTACAGTGGGAGACTTTTTTTGTTGCACTCCTCCTGTCAAATTTAGAACCAAGCTCCATGGCACTAGGAATAATCATGGTTTTGCAAAGCATCAAACACACTTATTTTTCCTTCCTGTTTGGTTAAATAGCTAATAAATGATGCACTATAAACACAAAATATTTCACAGACTTGCATGACAGCACCCACATGCTTTTTTAAGTGGTAATTTAAGAAAATTACGGTATTACATACTACTTGTAATCTGATGTAGTATTGTCGATTAATTGTGACAGACATCTGCTTATGTAAAAACATGCAATTAATGTCTACGCATGGTCATTGCAAATTTATGCTCTTAGTTTTTGCAGCTGTTACTGTGGTTCTGCCTGTACTTTGTCACATAATCGGTAGGGCTCTTTAGAAAAGTGAGATTATAGTTTGACATTGTTGCTAGGTTGAGTGGGCTGGGCAGGCAGCTCTGTCATCACAATGTGGGAGGTCCACTAGTTCTTCTATACAGCATGCAAATCAGGCAGGGATTACGTCACTTTGGGGGATGAAACGTCCTGGTAGCTAGAGCAAGAGCTCTGGCAGATGTGACATCATCATTTCAGAGCCAGTTAGAGGTTTTTCAACTTGTTTTCAAAGTGAAAGTAAAACAGTATGGAAAGGTAGGAAGCCTAACAGGGAAAACAGTTGAGTGAGTTAGTTTTTAAAGCTGCATGGGTGATTTTTCAAGGCTGTATCAACGAACAGGGACTAAGAGACAGGAGGTTGAGCAATCTGCTTTAATATCCCGTTGTTGTCCTTTAACCTATTGAGGTCTTTCCCTCCTTTTCTGTTTATTAAAAAATCCTTTCTTTGAACTTTTCTGTTGCTTCTCTCTCAGTTGTACATTTGCTGCCCTAATTTCCTTTGTCATCTTTCTGCTTGTCCTTTATCTCACTACCCCTTCCTTTCACCTGTTGTGTGCCCCTTTTTTGCCTTTGTTGCTAGTCACACACTCCATACATGCATTGTCTGTTTTCCTTCCCCTTCTTTCTCGGACTCTTCTGTGTGGTTCTCTTTACTTTGTGAATGACCTATACCCATCACTTTGCTGTTTGTCTGTAGTTGCT
The DNA here is from genome assembly GCF_019279795.1 of Protopterus annectens. Classification (NCBI taxonomy): domain Eukaryota; kingdom Metazoa; phylum Chordata; order Ceratodontiformes; family Protopteridae; genus Protopterus; species Protopterus annectens. The sequence goes on along the minus strand of NC_056745.1, from coordinate 831,876,253 downwards.
AAGTCATCTTTTATCCTCCCTCTCAGCTTTCGTTCTTGGTTTCTCATCCTCCCCATGCACATGCATAGACAGCAAACCAGTTATTGTACAATCCCTGTTACGGTCTTCCCCTGTGTAACAGCCCCCACACACACACACACACACACACACACACACACACACTCTGTCTTGTTCAGACCATGCATAGAATTACATTATTTTCTGATGTATAGTCTTGCACTATGGTCCATAATTTATTCATATTGGTTATCCATGTTGTTGTTTTATTGTGCATGTTTTATAATTTTGGACTCTAAATCAGTTTATATTCTTTCGATGTCTTGCATACTTGATCCCAAGACAGTCAATGTTGCATATCTTTGCAGTGAATACTGGTATCTTGTTTTATATTCAGTGATGATCTGTTCCATTCTCTGGTTACTCTTTCAATGAAGAATTTCTTCAGTGTCAAATGTCAATGAAGAATTTCTTCAGTGTCAAATGTCAGTGTTAATAAAAAGGAAATTGTATCTAGTTGGCACAATATGAAAGGTGAATTAAGTATCAGTTGTACATGCAAGAACTTCCCCTTTCATGCCTTTAAATACCGTAATCAAATCTCCCTAAAACTTGTAATAAATGGGGGTTGGTTTGTCTAAATTTACCTGCCAAGTATGGTTTTATTCTGTTTGTCTTGTACCCTTCGTAGCATTTTGATACTGGCCACATTGCATATGTACAAGTTATAACCATATTTCATGTGCGTGTTTATTATTGAATTGTCACTTAAGACCTGGGCAGACCTACATTTTTATATAAAAGGAAATGAACCCTATTAAAACCGTTCCTGGTTACAAACATTATACATAACCTATATCTTTATATATTTGTATATTTGTCATTGATTATTGATTTAACAAGCATACATTGATCAATTCCTGTCTTCCCTTAAAACTTACTCCTCCTTCAGAACATCATTCTGTATGTATTGTGCCTACAATTTCCATTTTTCTATGCAATTTGCTACTCTTTTCTAAAAAAAAAAAAAAAAATCCTCTTCCAGTTTTTTTTTTTAATCTCTGTTGCAATATTCAATACTTCAAATGCAATTGGTTAGACTGTTTTTTGATAGTCACCAGAATTTAAACTTGCGAAGGCTTTACTATGTATAGGCAATTCGGTTCCTGTATCCAAGCTCAAAAAATAATTTCCTTAGTTGCACCCATTTGCTCGCCCAATATTTCAGTCTGAGTACTCAGTGGAGCATTTTAAAATCTGCCAATTTATTAGACACTCCCAGTGTATGTTTTCAGTTACTTCTTTCTTTCCCATCACACCTCTAGAGTTTGTTGCATGTTTGGGAGACATACATATTTCTTCCCATTGTTTCTTTGTGAATTGCATGACCAATTTCTCTTACCAGTCTTTTCTAACTTCCTGATTCTTGTAGTTATTGTGCATTATTTTTCATGCCCTACTAAGTATCCCTTTAACAGCAGCTTCTGTTCTAGATTCAGTTAAAAACTCTGCTAAAGAGGGCCTTTCACTTAGGGATTCCCCTGTCCCTTTCAGTTTGCCTAAACTAGGATATCAATCCCTGATAGGGAAGGCAGTCTCTAGCTTGCAGTCCAAATGTCTTCTTGGCTTCTTCTCATTTTATTATCTTGCCCCCTCTAGTTTTTCCCCAATACCTCGGTTTGTTTACTTATTTCTCCAGTAAATTCCAGCCCTCTCTTGTCTATTCTCTGAACCCCTAATTATAGTCACCCCCTTCAGCAAGATCTCCTTTCTAAATTCTCGCTTTGACTTAGTTCTTAGAATACTTTCTGCTACTTAATGAATATAATAATCTGTGAGGCTGTTGCTATTCTCCTTAAGGATCTGCATCCAGAATCTCACGCTCCTTATTTCTTGAATTCCCCCCTTGTGTTATCATCTGTTTCCACTTTGAATTAGAGCTTTCTGGTTGTGTTATGCATATTATGAGCCTTAACTGTGTAGCTGTAAAATATGGCTTCAAATCAGGTAATCCTAATCCACTTTGTTCTGTTGGTAGGTTCAATTTATCCCACTTGACCCTTGCCCATTCCCCCTCCCAGATAAAATCCTTGAGCTTTAACTATGTTCTGTTGTTAACAGTTTATAATCATGGTTTAAAATTGAAATGGGCCTATATGCAGCTGGGTCTGATGGGTCTTTGCCATCTTTAAGTATTATAGCCACAATCACTTTCTTCCAGGGTATTGATGCTACTCCTTTTAAAATACTGTTTAACAAAGCCTTCTATATTTTTGTCACATTCTTCTTCTCTCCTAGCTCTCAAATTTCCACATTTCGATTGTATGTCACTGTTTTTATCTTATTATAATCTGTTAATTGTTGAGCTTCATCTGCCTATAACCTTGGCATACTTAAGTTTTCTATAAATATTTCCATTTGTGCTCTATTTATTTCCATATTGTTGTGCTTTATACAGATTTTCATAATTTCCAAAATATCTCTTGTACCTTTACAGGATATCTGATTTTTTCCTTTTATAGACTCCGTAGGTTTGGCAACAACCCTTTCCACTTTCTGTTGCCAAAGTCGTCATGGCAAATGTTTTTGTGCTCTGGAGTCTGTAAAACAGTTGCTCAACAGCAATCCATTTAAACTCCTGCATGTTATCCAGCTACTCCATTATTTTCTCTCTTCCTCTTCAGTTGCACCTCTTCATTTTCTGTGAGGATCCTTTTATTCTGCAATACCTTAACCTTTGTCTTCCTCTCTAAATTCCTGTTACTGCTTAATTATTTCTACCTTATTTTTAAACTCCACTTTCATTTTATCCCACTCACTAGCTGTAACTTCTGAAGTTATTTCTGTCTTCCTAATAACCTAATAGTTTCTACTACCTCCCTTAAGTTCCTGTCTTCTTAACAGGTAGGTGAGGAAGCTCCAGGATCTAATTTTTACTTCATTACTCTGCATTTTTATCATAGTTGTTGGTGCATGATCCAAAATTATTGGATGCATCGTAGCTTTCTGTTAAATGCATGTTCCCGTGAAATATAATTTTGGTTTAGTCTAGTTCAGTTATTGTACTTTGGGGAATAATGCATACATTATCTCCTACTACTGAATTCATGAAAACACAGTAATATGTTGAGTAGAGGGGGACAAATAACACAGCCTTGAGGAGCTCCCCAGTCTGGTTATTGATATGGAGTCCATGATTTTTAATGCAATGTTATGTTGAGAGCTCATGTTGGAAGTCTGTATCAGTAGCGTGAATCACATCAGTGACCTGAAAGAGATCTGTGTTGAGATGAATCAGTATTTAATGTAAATAGTGCAGATACACAGCACAAGATAGCTAATTTAACTTTCATAGGATACTAGTCAAACTGATTTGTTTACAGTAGACATTAAAGTCTCCTTTTCTATGAACTGGTGTCAGATTTCTACATTTCTGGAATGTGTTCAATTCTCATGGTGTTATGAAAGAAACACACAAGGCAAGAGGATGTAGCAGTTTAAATTTTGTTCAGAAATTACCCATTGGGTTTGTCTGGGCCTGCTGCTGCATGAAAGCCTTAAGTATGTTTTTTTTTCTTTTCATGAAGGCCAGATGCGGCTGATTGACATTCTTTCTACTTTGGTGTTTTCTAAGCCCAAATTGCTCGGTAACAGTAATTGTCAGTTATCTCATCACTGTTTACTGTTACATGAGATCTTGTATGCTTAAAAATGCCTTTTTCCTACTGCCAGTTGTGTAACCAGTCAGCATGTATTCATAATTTTCCTTTTAGCTTAAATACATGACGTCTGACTTTATTTTGCTTGGTAGGATATCAGTGATGGGTCTGTGTAATGTTTTAAGTGCTTGTTCCAGTAGGATGTATCATATTGTTGGGTTTCTTAAATCTGGTCATAGGCACCTATTTATTAATCAGGTCATTCTGTTTGTTACAGACGCATTCCCAGCTGTCCATTATATTTTAATCTGTCAGAGTTTTTCTGATCCCACATTTCTAAGTCTTGTATGATGGAGCTTTAATTAGCCTGGTAATGTTCAAGTAAATACAAAGTTATATTAAGGAATGTCGTTTTAGCTAAAGGTGCCATCCTACCGTGCTGGGCCAAAGTAATGAGTTGCAAATTTCTGGTGGATCAGCTTAGTCACATACTGTCAAGTCATCAGTAACACGAACAGCATTGGAAATGTTGCTGTCCTTTTGTAGCATTTGTAACAACTTGAGTGCATTCTAATTTTGATCCATGTTATAACTGTTCCTCCTTGAGGGAGCTTTGCAGTAGGTATCCTATTGAATGTGAGAACATTTCAGATCACCTGTTACAATACTTTTGTTTTTCACTAAAGCATCAGCCACCTGAAAGCCAAAGAAAATTTGCTGGAGAGGAAGTATTGGCAGCTATGGCGTTTGTAAGTGATGTGTACTTTAAAAATCTCATTTACATGGCTACTAAACATAACTACAGAACAGATTGTCTATAACTTGAATAAAAAATGTCAACACTGAAGTAGCTTTCATGCAATTTGTGATAACTTTTGAATATTTGTAATATTAACAGACTGTCCTTAGCTTGAAACATGTCTTGGTAATGAAGAGTAGTGCTGTTCTTGCTTCAAAAGGTGACTACAACCACCTAAGGGAAGGGTATCTGTAGCTTCACACCACCACCCCCCTCAGAGGATGCAGACAACTATGCTGAACAGTACGCCAGTGCAGTATACAAGCACCTGTACAACTGCATGGACTTGTCCATACCCAGTAGAACTAAAACCTGCTCCTCAAGGAAACACTAACCTGTTTGGTGGGCATACTCCATCAACAGGTTTAAACTTTTGGCCATGGGTAAAAAGGAACAAATTCCAAACTGGAAAAACTTCCTCCGTAGCCTCAACAGGCAAATTAGATCACTAGTGAAAACCTCCAAGGCCATTTGGGAATTGAAACTAGACACCAAAACAGAGAGAAACCATAATGTCGTCATCAGTTAAGTCAGGAACCTCCATGGCAAAGACCAAGTTTGTTCTAAATTAGTACTTAATAGCATCACTTACACTGATTCTGTTGACTTGGCCAGCCTGCTGGCAAATGGGTTCAGTGCAAACTTCGCTCCTGTGTCCCCCCCAAAGGCCCTTTCGATATCTCTGGTACTTGTTCTGCACCTCACATCTCTGTAGATCAAGTGTTGCAGGCCATATCCAAGGCAAAGAACACAGCTTCTGTGGGACCTGATAGTATCCCAGGATGTATTCTGCACCATCTCCAGAAAGAACTGGCTTTGCCATTGAGCACCCTATTCAACCACAGCCTAAGGACAGACTTCATTCCAGCAGAGTGGAGAACTGCCATTGTTATCCTCTTGCACAGATGTGGTGTCACTACTGACCCTGGAATCTATCACCCCCATTAGCTTAAGTCTGATCTGTAAAGCCATGGAGCGTATTGTTATGGATCACATAAACTAGGACATAGGCAGTCTCCAAGCACTTGACCCACCCAGTTTGGATTCATCAAGTGCAGATCCTGCCTTTTGAACCTGGTTGACTGACTTCTTTGAGAGTGTCACCAAGGCCCTGGATTGGGGAAAGTCATTGCATACAGCTTACCTTGATTTGGCCAAGCCCATTGACACAATCCCCCCTCAGGCATCATCAAAAAGCTAAGACAACTTGTAAATCCCTATCTCATCAGGTGGGCAGCCAAGTGGCTCACCGATAGGACCCTCAAAGTCAAAATAGGCACCTCCACCTCCAGTAGCAGACCGGTCACTAGTGGAGTTCCCCAGCAATCTGTCCTGGGAACCCTACTGTTTGGCATCTATTTCTCAAAGGTCAGGGCAAAGACAAAAAGCCTGTGGCTGACCACGTTTGCTGACTACTGTAAGGTGGGTGCTGTCATTTGATGCCCCAAATAATAACATACTGCAAGAGGGTCTCAGAGCAACTTATGACTGGTGCAAAAGTCATGGCCTCCTGCTATATACAAAAAAAAAAAAAAGCATCATTATACCACTCGGCAAAAAGCGACCCCTACAGATCACCACATCAACGGCAAACCGTAAGTACACAACGTGTGGTGAGAGACCTGGGCACTCAGGTTGATAACCTCACATTCAGTGTAGTGGCAGTGGTCAGAAAAGTCTTTTACTTGGTTCATCTCATAAGTAAAGGGATTGCATCCAGAAAAAAGGAGGTTATTACCTCTCTGTACTCCTCATTAGACCAATAATTGAGTATAACACCCCATTTGGGATGTACCAAAACATCTGCATCAACTGGAAAAGCCACTAAAATACCTCACAAAAAGAATCCATGGCCTCCAACACCGGTCCTATGCAGACAGGCTCAAATCATTATCATTGTACAGATTGCTCAGGGGGTGATCTGTGTCTCGCCTACAAGACAATCTCGGACCCTGCCCTACTAGAGATGTTTTATATCTATAAGTCTAACTCCTCACGCACTACCTACTCCAAAGGCCTGAATCTAATATGCGCCATCAACAAAACCTGCTGGAGAGGCAGGTTATTCTTCCAGAGGCTGCCCTGTCTCTGGAATAGACTTTCCGTACATGTCAAACGGAGCACCTCGCTGACCCTCTTCAAGCGTGCAGCCTTGATGAGAAACCACATATTTATCCCAGGGGTTCCACCTGTATCCCTCATTGACAGGGGTGACACGTGTTGACTGCGGTTTCTTTTTGGGGATAAATTCTTGGCAGGCTTGTAAGGGGTTGCATATTCGACTGCTAAACTTTGCTGGCCATTTTTGTTTCTTCATGGTTTGGTCTGGCCGTGCATCCCCCACGTGCATAGCATTTGGTTTGGACAGGCTTGTAAGGGCCCCAGGCTATTAGACTAGCAACCTATTATGACCTATAAAATATGTTTTGGCTCGAGGCATTGCACAAAAGTAATTTCAGATCGCCAGTAGTTCTAATTTCTCTTGTTTTTGCTGAATCCACATCTGTTAAGTGTTCCTGTTACCAGAGCATTCCCACCTGCCAGGATTTTTATGGTTAGAATTCCTTTACCAAGCAGTGGCATCTCCTGACAAAAAAATGTTTATTGGCTCATCCAGACAGATCCCTTCATTTTAAGCAAGGATATTTTTCTTGGGATAGTAGATCTAGAACTTTAGGAAATAGAGTGGAGATAACTACAACTTTCATGGATTTTGAATTAGTAGCTGCTGTGCCTGGGGGTATACAAAGAAAGCTGCTGCTGTGATCCCAAACCCAGCTTGGTCTCATCAAGGGCAGGTTATGCCTACTGAACCTGGTGGACTTCTTTGAGAGTGTTGCCAAGGCAGTGGATGAGGGCAGAATAGTTCACGCTGCCTACCTTGACCTGGCAGAGAGATTTGACACAATACCTCACTCTGGCATTGTTGACAAACTCAAAAGGTTAGGTATAGGCTCATATATCTCCTGGTGGATAGCAGAATCACTCACAGATGGGACCCGGGAGTTTGGAATTTGGGGGGGGGGGGCACCTCTACAAAGAGGCTGGTCACAAGTGGAATCTCTCGGAGATTGGTCCTTGGACCACTCCTTTTTTGCCTTTACTTCTCTGAAGTCAAGGCCAGTGTTAGTGGGCTCTAGCTGACTAAATTTGTAGATTAGGAGCGATCATTGAATCCCACACAGATATTCTTCAGGAAGGGCTGACACAATGACTGGTGTCAGAGCCATGGACTGGAACCAGTGAACAAGCAATGCATAATAGTACCCATCAGGAGGTCATTCACCACTGGTACCCATCATATTGATGACATAGCACTTAAAACTGATCCAGTAGTTGAGGACACGCACAGACAGTAATCTAGCCATTGAGTATCACGTGTCTACAGTAGTGAGAAAAGCATTCTTTGTTGCGCAATGTATAAACAAAGGTATGGCATCTAGGTCCAAGGAAGTCATTATTCCACGTATTTGGCATTCATCAGACCTATCATTGAGTATAGTGCCCCCTGTGGTATGTGCCTGACCAGGCATATCCAACAGATGGAGCTTCCACAGGGGTTCCTCACTAAAAGAATAGAAGGCGCGAGTAAAATGTCCTATGCAAACCGCCTCAAGGGCCCTATCCCTATATTCGGTCTCCTACAGGCAGTTGAGGGGGGAGATCTATGCCAGGCATGAAGGGCATTATCAGACCCCACTCTGATGGACCTCCTGCATATCCACAAATCAAAGGCAACAGAATGACTTGGACCTTGCTTGTGATATAAATAAGACCTGCTGGAGAGACAAGTATGTATCCCAGAGACTGCCCCATTTCTGGAACAAGCTCCCCATCTCAGTGAAGCAGTGTTCCTCCCTAACCAAATTCAAGTGCAACTTAGACAATTGGATGGGGAACAGGAAATTCATCCCTAGCTTGGCACCTTTGTCTCTAATGGACACAGGCAACCTGTAAATAGTTCATCTCTCAGGTCCCTGCTTGCAAATGTTTCATCTCCCAAGCCCCTGTTTACACTCATCAAGGGTACCAGAACTTGTCAGATATTTGGGATGCATGCCTAGGCTTAAAAAGGCCCTTGTAAATTTAGCCTAGTAAATACATTTGAACCTGTGAACTACACTGAAAAGCTCCTGTGCTCCAAAGTTTTTGCTTCTCACAGAGTTTGAATTTGTATGCCAACATGTCAGTAGCAAGATCACGAGTTTCATTCACTTAAACCCCATAAACATTTAGAATGTTCCTGCAGTGTACAGATCACAAGCAGAGGCTGGCAACAGTAGTTTTTGCACTGGCTGACTGAGGTGCACTGTGTGAAACAGGTGCCACTGTTTCCCTTCTAGTCAGCAGAAAGTGATGCATTCAGGGCTTTCATAACAGCCTAGAAGATGGTAGTTTAGGAGGCTGGCTTAACCGAGACTGGCAGGAGGGCCCCTTGCTTTTGATCCTTGAGTCACTGTTTGACAAATGGAAAGCAAAGGATCAGGATGTTGTGCATCAGCTAAAGCCTCATCCTGTGAAATGCATGCAACACCCTCACATTCCTGCCAAATCACATAGTCTTTTGAACAGCAAAGGGATTTGACCTTTCACTTACACTCCTCTTGCTGTCGGTTGATGCTGAGTGGTATGCTTCCAGCACACTTTTTTTTTTTAATTTAATGTACTCATTTGGTTCTCATAAATGAGTAAACACACTGGGCACAGATTCTCTGGCGGACCATGTCCTGGGACATCAGCAGTAACATTCCCATGTGAGAGAATTTGGCACTTTACTGTCTATTGCCATCTCATACAGAATGGTCCCTTGGGTCTCCTAGCCAAAGCACCATGGTTCAGTTTGAAATCTAGGCGTCTTCTTCCCTGCCCATCCCCCCACCCCCAAGTTGAAGGTTATTCATTTATGACTCCCACATGTCCATCAGCACACACGAGCTGCTAGACATATGGTGTGCCCTGTCCTTGTTCATGCAGGAGTGCATCCTTTGGGGGCATGCTATGATGCCTGTCCTGGGCTCTGGACATGACATTCCTGAGTAGAGTCCACCTTTTGACATGCACTTCCTGCTCTTCTCACTTCAGCTGAAGCCAGGCTCTCTCTTGCCTGGAACTAGGAGTAGGAATTTATTTCACTGCTCCTCAATATACACACAGGAATTGGTTTCTGAAAATCATAAGTTCTTTTTGCCTCAGACACATCTGGAAGATTAGATCTTTCATATGGACCCTTTTTTTGTGGAGACTCTCTCAAGTTTGTAAAGATACCATGGACTGGCTTGTTGCTCCGTCTGGCGGGATTGAAAAACTTAGGTCATCACACTTGCCATCAGAGCCTACACATTGTGCAGGAGTGAGTGCAGTCCTGTGGTTTCCTCTTAAAAAAATGTAATAGTTGTATCTTTACCTTGGATGAATTATTTGCAGAGTTACTGGCTTTTACATACTTGACAATAACTTCTTTTTTTTAATTAAGCTCCTCTTATTGGTGTCCTAGAAAAACATTTGCATGTATTTGTAATGTTTATTGTAATAGTTTCATTCCTTTCACACATCTTCCCTTGTGTTAGTGGTGCAGTGCATTCTCAGTGAAAGTTAGCATTGCCTATTCAGTGATTGTTCCACCCTGTTCCTGATTGGCTTCATATCCTCACATGGTAAATCATAAACTTGTACATGTAATTTCTTTCACTCTGAGAATACCTGTAATCTTTATAGCCTCTTTCATTCTTTTTCAATTACCCTGTCCATATTCAGTCCTTAATCTCTCCAAGTATTATTTTCAGTAAATGGTTTGTGTGTCAACTTGCCATTTTAGTACTTCATTCCTACTTTTGTCAAAGTATTGTTAGGCAGCTGAATGGGAATACTTGTGTGTTCATATTGCTCTAAGACAGAACTCTATACTTCGCCCCCTCCCCCCTGCCAGTAAAGCACAACACTTAATCCCACAGCCCTTGAACTCAGCAGTTTTCTTTCCAGCAGCTCACTCTCTTTGATAAGGACCATCATTAACTGTCCGTACCTGTGTGTGTGTCTCTCTCTCCCCCCACTGCCTGCCTGATGACTGAATATATGAGATTAAAGGAATTCTGCCCAGAAATAAGTTACTGTAAGGAGGAATACTGAACCTTGCCTCTACATAATACCTGTACCTATACTGTGGTTGTACCTCATCTTTTCTTTAGTCGACTGTTGTTACTATCACCTTGCCATTCACAGTGCTTCATTCTTAGTTTCCACATATACCCTCCACTATCTGAGCAGGAAGACTTGGTGCCCTATAACAAAACCCCATCCATATCTTCACTCTCTTTTGCCACAAAATTATACCAAATGAACTTGGGTCTCAAGCTAACTGCTTGAAGCAAGGAGTACATATGACCCCTCTCCTGTTTAGTAAACATCTATATCTGTGAGTTAAGGAACTCTGCCATGGAATGTCACTGCAGGGAAGAACAGTGAACCTTAATTTTACTCCATTTAATACCTATAATGTATTTGTATGCCATATTAAGTCTTGTTAATTACCCAGTTTGTATGCACTGTGTCCACCACCTTCATTAGTCTGTTTGCTATTGACATTATCACTTCGCCACTTACAAAGCTTTTTCCTTGTATACCTTCAGCCTGCTAAGCAGACATACTTGGTGCCCTAAGCTAGAGCTATCTACACTTTCACTCACTTCTTCCAAGCACTAGACTTGGGACGGGGGGGCAAATCAACAGTCATTAACTCAACAAGTCTCCTTCCAGCAGTTTGCCTCATCCCCCCCCCCCCCCCAATTCCTTGATGACCATGTCTGAGAGTTAAGGAGCTTGGACCTGGAACAAGTAACTGCAAGGAGGAACAGTGAACCTTACCCTTACTGCACATCAGTAAGTGCTCATTTATTTCTTCTAATTAAACAGATTGTTTAATGAAATCTTGGAAAGGCAGAGGATGCCTGAGGAGTGGAGAAAGTGTTTTGGTAACTATTTTTAAGAATAAGGGTGATGTGCAGAGCTGTAGTAACTACATAGGGATAAAACTAATCATTCACAGCTTGAAGTTATGGAGTACTGGAAACTAGGTTAAGAAGGGAGATGATGATTAGTGTTCAGCAGTATGGTTTCATGCCGGAAAAGAACACTACAGATGCGAGGTTTGCTTGGAGTGTTGATGGAGAACTATAGAGAAGGTCATGAGTTGCATTGTGTCTTTGTGGACTTGGAGAAAGCATACAATAAGATGCCTAAAGAGGAGTTGTGGTATTGTACGAGGAAGTCGGGAGAGGCAGAGAAATATGTAAGAGTGGTACAGGATATGTACGAGGGTAGTGTGAGAGTGGTGAGGTCTGCAGTGGGAATGACAAATGCATTTAAGATGGAGGTGGGATTACATCAAGGATCAGCTGTGAGCCCTTTCTTATTTGCAGTGGTGATGGCCAGGTTGACAGATGAGATCAGACAGGAGGCCCCATGGACTGTGATGTTTGCAGATAACATTGTGATCTGTAGTGAGAGTAAGGACCAGGTTGAGGAGACCCTGGAGAGATGGAGATATGCTCTAGAGAGGAGAGGAATGAAGGTTAGCAGAACTAAGACAGAATGTGTGTGTGAGTGAGGATAGAAGAATGGTGAGGATGCAGGGAGTACAGTTGGCGAAGGTGGATGAGTTTAAGTACTTGGATTCAACAGTTCAGAGTAATGATGAGGTGAGAGTGGAAGAGAGGTGAGGAGAGTGCAGGCAGGGTGGAATGGGTGGAGAAGCGTGTCAGGAGTGATTTGTGACAGCTAGGTATCAGTAAGAGTGAAAGGGAAGGTTTGCAAGAGGGTAGTGAGACCAGCTATGTTGTATGGGTTGGAGACTGTTGCATTGACAAAAAGGCAGGAGTCAGAGCTGGAAGTGGCAGAGTTAAAGATGTTAAGATTTGCACTGGGTGTGACAAGGATGGACAGGATTAGGAATCAGTATATTAGAGGGTCCGCTCAGGTTGGACGGTTTGGGACACTGTCAGAGGTGAGATTGCATTGTTTTGGGCATGTGCTGAGGAGGGATGCTGAGTGTATTGGGAAGAAGATGCTAAGGATGGAGCTGCTAGGTAAGAAGAAAAGAGGAAGGCCTAAGATAGGGTTTATGGATGTGAGGAGAGAGGACATGCAGGTGGTTGGTGTGACAGAGCAAGATGCAGAGGATAGGAAGAAATGAAAACAGATGATCCACTGTGGCGACCCCTTAAGGGAACAGCCGCAAGAGAAGAAAAAAATGGACTTTAATGAACACTTTCTGATTACATGTATCCAGTTGTAATCTGCTTGACCAGTCTTAAATTGGCTGTAGGAACATGAGAATTTGTGTTTATCTTTATCTGAATACAACCTGTCCCTCTGACTAGCTAAGCCTTTCTTTTGGCTTCTTCAGAATTGTAGTAGTCCTAGTGATAACTTCTGCTACAAGCTTAAAAAGTCACAAAATGTCATCTGCATCACAAAGTTCATGTATTGAAAACCCAAAAATGTGTCATTAACTCCAAAACCTTTGTGCAGTATGTCCTGAGAAATCCCTTCAAAGCTGACAGGTGGTTAATTTGTAAGCAGCTGACAATTACTTTGTTTTAGCTTGCCTGGCTTATGTTTGGCTTTAGCATATTGACACTACAGCTGCTGAAAATCATCCTTTTCTCTAAAGTCTCTAGTCCTACCACCGGTTGCCACAAAGTACCAAGTTGTCCTTCCACCAAACTGCTTTGGAGCATATAGTTGAATATGGAATATATAGGTACCTTTTTCTTTGCATTGTGTATCAATTGAAGTACCTGTTAACATGGTGTAAAGAATTGATGTTCATCTTGTCTCACTATTGCAGTCATTACTCTTGGGTTATCCTGCTGGCAGGCTACCCCCAGTCAGCCAGAATTCCAAAGTCTAGGTCCGGCGTCGGTTGCTGTCGCCTCTTCCCTGACGTCAGGGTGCCAGGGGTATAAAAGATGCAGCTGACGCCATTTTCTTCTGTCTTTCTTGCCGCGCGGTACCCGAAGCAAAAGCAGGTTCGCAAGTGCCGGTCGGCCGACTCCTGAGATTTTTGAATCCGAATTTCAGAACCTAAGTCTTCATTAAAGCTAAGTATCCCGTTGGGGAAACTTTTTTTCTTGCTCCAGACCAATGTCAGAAAAAGTTAACAATTGTATTTCTTGTGGGAAGCAAATACCTCATAAGGATTTTCACTCTTACTGTATTCCTTGCCTAGCCCCTGGTCACAACGTTTCTAGCTGTCGGTTTTGTGCTAGATTTAACCAACGCACTATCAAGCGTCTGTTCGATTTTGCATTTCATTACTTTGGCCAAAGATTTAATTATATAGTGCCGTCAGACCAGCCGACAACCGGAGTTTACAAAAAACACAAGGACAAGGAAAAGGATAGGCATCTGAGGTCCAAAACTGACGATAAGACCTCTGCTAGGCCAGTCGCCGGTTCGCCATTTCTCAGTGAGGCGCTTTCGCAGCCCCTGGCGCCTGCTACTTCAGAGCCACAGGCCGCTATCGACTCCCACGTGGAGCCGACTGGGCCTCTGGATACTCAAGGTATTGGACACTCTGAAATCATTCCCTCCAATGGGTCTGGAGCCGCTGAGCAGGCATCGGCTTCAGAGGGTGTCTTCAGACCTACACAACTATATATTAAGCCATCTTCAGCTTCAAAGACTAAAGCAGCTCTAAAGACAAAGAAACAAGTACAGCATTCTCCTACTGAGACTTCCATGCCTAAAAAACAGATGCTCAAAATGGCCGAAGACCTAATTACTTTGATCAGGTGCTCCCATCCCCCTCCTGATAAGAGGCCTAGGCAAGAGACTAGAGTATGATTCTTCTGATCAGGTTTCTATGTCCTCTAATTCCTCTTCTGAACAGGATTACTCCATGCTTCCCTATGAGGATTCTGATGCTGAAGAATCCATTCCTTCAGCCTCTCCTCCAGAGGATTATTCTTTTGGGGAAACTCTGCATACTATGAGGGAGCATTTCCACTGGGAGAGCCAAGATTACTCTGAATCTAAGAAAAGGCTCAGAGACTTTCTGCTACTTCCTCAGCACAGACCCCTTGCTATTCCACCTGTTCTAGACATTGTAGATGTATTTTCAGAGTCCAGCCTGTCCCCTGACTATTTACCCCCTGCACCTGCTAAGCCAGACAGACACTACAGGGTCCCGGATTCTCATAAATTCCTATACAAAACCCCCACTGCAGAAACTATATCTCAGGGTCCCAAAGGCGTTAAAGCTTCCACTGCAAAAAAACTCTGTCCCCTCTGATAGGGATTCTAGGGCTCTAGACAGATGTGTGTGTGGGGGGGGGGTTACACTTCTGCTACCCTGGCTGTAAGGGCTTTAAATTGTCCATTTCATATGCTTAAATATCAGCAATATTTAATGTCACTGCTTAAACAGAAATTGTTGACAAATACTGAATGTTCCGAGAACATAGAATTGCAGGATTTATTGCATGCAGCTGAACAAGTGGGAAAGCATACTTTGCAATGTGGTTATGATTCACTGGAGGCCTCTTGCAGGGCCTCTGTTACAGGTTCTGTTATTAGAAGGCATGCTTGGTTAAAAGAACAGAATCTGCCTGATCATGTTAAAGCAAAATTATTAGATGCACTATTACAGCATGATACTTTGTTTGGTACTAAAGCAGAAGAGGTGTTGAAAAAAATGGAGGATAAAGCAAAATCCATGCAGACAGTCAAGGATTTCATACAGGTACAGCCACCCAGGTTTAGCAGGAACTGGCCTTCTAAAAATTGGTCCTTTCCAGTGTCCGACAGACCACAAAGAGGCAGATACAGGTGTCCCCGAGGCAGATCTCGGCCCCAAGGCTCATACAGGCCTAAACAATGGGGTGCTCCTACATCCAAAAGTGGAGAAGACAAATCACAACCTTACAGGAAACAGTCCCAATGACTTTCCTCTACTAGATCCAAGCACTTTTCTTTTGGCAGCCCCCTTAGGGGGAAAACTAGCACTTTTTTCATTAAATTGGCAAATGGTTACCCAAGACAAATGGGTCCTGAACATAGTGTCCCAAGGCTACAGGTTCCATTTTCAAACTCTACCAAGGTCAAAGGGTATGCCAGACCTGCCACACAATCAATGGGCAGAGGCACAAAAACAAATTACAGCCCTCATGGAAATGAGGGCCATTCAGCAAGTACCACAACAAGAGCAGGGGCAAGGATTTTACTCCAGACTTTTCCTAGTACCCAGAAAGGACAAAACCTGGAGACCAATACTGGACCTGTCTATACTAAATATGTTCCTGGAAGTTCCAAAATTCAGGATGTTTACCCTACAGAAACTACTGCCCATGCTGGGCAAGAAGGCTTGGCTCGTAGCTTTGGGCCTAAAAGAGGCATACCTGCATGTCCCAATCAGACAATCTTACAGAAGATGACTCTGATTCATAGCTGGCTCAATGCATTACCAATTCTCTGCACTGCCATTTGGCTTATCTACTGCGCCCAGGGTCTTCACAAAATGCCTGGCACCAGTAATTGCATTTTGCAGACAAAAAGGAATTCAAATATATCCCTACTTGGATGACTGCCTAATTCAAGCAGAGAACAAAAACACTCTTCTAAAGTATGTGGCGTTTGTAAAAAGATTACTAATTGGCCTAGGGTACACAGTAAACGAAAAGAAATCAAAACTAGTGCCCTCTCAAGAGATAATATTCCTGGGTGCAAGCTTAAATACAACTGCCCAGATGGCATATCTCATGCCAGACCAGCAAAAGCATCTGACTACTTACTTCAAGAAATTGGCAACAAAAACCCACTTATCTGCAAGGAAAATCCTGCAGGCCTTGGATTTCATGGCATCCTGCATTCTACTAATTCCATATGCCAGACTGCATATGAGAAAACTACAATGGTATCTAAAAAGTGTTTGGACTCAGCATTGCCACAGCCTGGAGACAGTAATTGCACTCTTTCCCTGCCTACAACAGGAGTTTCGATGGTGGGCAGAAGCCTGTCACCACAACAAAGGTCTGCCATTCAGTTTACCCACAGCCAGACAGACACTGACGACGGATGCATCAGATTATGCCTGGGGGGCCCATATGGCAGGAAAATGTATTCAGGGCACATGGCCTGCAAATCAGATGCATCTTCACATCCATCAAAAAGAGATGGTAGCTGTTCAAAATGCCCTGACAGCTTTCAAGGACCTGCTTCATCCAGGACAGTTACTGATAAAGACAGACAACACTACGGTCATGTGGTACATAAACAAGCAGGGAGGTACATATTCCAACCCCCTCTGCAGACAAGCAATGACCTTATGGGACACAGCATTGGCTTTTCAAGTTCACCTGCAAGCACAATTCCTGCCAGGAAAAACTAATACTCTGGCAGACGAACTAAGTAGAAACCTCATGGATCCCCACGAATGGAAACTGGATCCACAAGTCTTCAACATGATAATAAGGAAATGGGGATGCCCAGACATAGATCTATTTGCCTCCCCTCACAACTGCCAATTGCAGAGATTTTGCACATGGATTTATCACAAGGAAGTATGGAAAGTGGATGCTCTATCATTCAGCTGGAAAAATCTAACCGTATATGCTTTTCCCCCACTGCCTCTCCTTCCCAGGGTACTCCTAAAGGTCAGACAAGAGAAGCCAAAAATGATACTGATTGCACCAGACTGGCCACGCCAGCACTGGTACCTGATCCAAAAGTGCTTGTCTCAAGGTGCAGCATGGATATTGTCTCAAACTTCTCACTTGCTGACCCAACAAAACAATCAGATCCTGCACAGCCAACTCAGGACCTTTAAACCTGGCAGCATGGCGGATAATGTAGCCATTCAGAACACTCTTTCAAATGCTGTTATGGATGTTATCTTGGAGGCCAGAAGGCCCAGTACCAGAAAATCTTATGCAGGAAAATGGAAGAGATTCTGTGCTTGGAACCAGGAACAAGGCATCGCACGTGTGTACCAAATATCCCTCAGATTTTGCAATACCTAACTGAGATGCTGAACAAAGGCCTTTCTTTCTAATCAATTAAGATTCATGCCTCTGCCATTTCAGCCCATTACAATACGGAACCCACCTATCTTTTATCATCCTTTAATAAGGCAGTACCTCATAGGGGGACAGAAACATTAGGCCTCCAAAGAGAGCACCAATTCCTGCCTGTGACCTCAGTTATGTTTTGGAAAAACTCGCACTGCCTCCTTTCGAGCCAGCATCAACAGCAGATATAAAATTCTTATCCTGAAAAACAGCTCTGCTCCTAGCAATAACCTCTGCAAGGCGAGTCTCAGAGTTACAAGCACTCATGGCTGTGGAACCTTTCATCATTTTTTATCCAGACAGGGTTTCTCTGAGGACAAACCCTACATTTATGCCTAAGGTGGTGTCCAGTGTGGCCCTCAACCAAACCATTCACTTGTTTACCTTTTATCCAAATCCACAGAACAAGGGTGAGAAAATTCTGCATTCTTTGGACATACACAGGCAGTTGTGCTTCTACTTGGACAGAACTAAAGCTGTCAGAACGACTGAGCAACTTTGTGTCTTATGCTGCAGGATCACAAGGAAAGGGTATCTCAGAACAGACTATTTCTAAATGGATAGGCCATTGCATCCGTTTCTGCTATTTCCAACATGGCAAATCAGTGCCTAAGGGCATTAGGCCTCATTCCACCAGAGCAGCAGCCACTTCAGCAGCCTTTTTCAGAGGAGTACCAACCAAAGATATCTTAGAGGCTGCAACTCAGTGCACACCTTCACAAAGCACTACCACTTACCTCTTTACTCTAAGTCCAGAGCAGGCTTTGCCACTGCAGTTCTGCAGGGCTTCATAGCCTCTCCTAATCCTATTTAGCCCAGCCACCCATCTTCAGCTTTGGGATTCTACCCAAGAGTAATGACTGCAACAGTGAAACACTATGAACATAGTACAGTTGTGTACCTACCATAAATGTAGATGTTATAGTGTATGCACTGTTGCAGTCCAGTTTACCCACCCACCATCCCCTTCTCTTTGCTGGGACTTATCTACACTTCTCTATCCTATGCAACCTATTTGGTGTATTTGCTTGTAGATGAAGGAAATGTTATTTGTATGCATGCATTTTTTATTGGCATATTTTTCAGCCTACCAATTTGGGGGCACCTGACATCTGGGGCAAGAAAATCTGAAGAAAATGGTGTTGGCTGCATCTTTTATACCCCTGGCGCCCTGATGTCAGGGAAGAGGCGACAACAACAGATGCCGGACCTAGACTTTGGAATTCTGTCTGACGTGAGGGTAGCCTGCCAGCAGGATAACCCAAGAGTAATGACTGCAACAGTGAATACACTCTAACATCTACATTTATGGTAGGTACACAACTGTACTTTCCCCCTTTGTGATCTACACTTAAAGGAGAACTGCTCTTTCTACTTGAGTGCAGTTACTCTTTGGCTGATTTCTGAAATTTGAAATACTAATTTTAAGTTTTTTTTTTCTTGTACATGCAGAGTCTACCCTGTTTGCTGTTATCTATATTTAATGTTGAACTGTACTGCACGTAGCTGTTCATTGTGTTTTATTAATTTTCTTGCAGATGTAGCACAAACTTTTTTTAGGGTTCGATATATGTTGGAGGTGACAGCATTAGCTGCTGCCTTTCCTTGTGCACAGAAGTGCAAGCATCCCCTCACCTCCCACTCTTTTTTTCTTTGTTTAAATGATTGATATTTAGTTGGTTTCTTTTGAGCTCACATGCAAAAAATGCTGGTCAGGACTGATTTGTATTTTCAGGTTTCCCAGCTAAAGGAAGATTCATGTCTTTTCATTAGAGCCCTGTTATGTGAGATAAAGATTTTTAACTTGTTCCTATATTCCTGTAGAAAAGTAATCCTTTGTTAAAGTAAATGTAATTTACATAGTTTTTGAGAAGAAAAATAAAAACATTAATCTTGCAGCATGCAAAATATGTAATCTGGAAGCCTGTAACTTGATGTAAAACGTTTTTAGTGGAAAAGGCAACAAAAATGTCTAACCTAAAAACACAATTGATTCTGGAGTGTGCAAACATTTGCAGTGCCTAGGTGCATCACCCTGTTAGACAACAGCTTGGTGGATTCAGTCCCCCCAATAGATTACTGAGAACAGGATATTGAAGTAATTTTTAATCCCAACATGAAGAACTGTTATGGATTCTCAAGTAAAACTACCTGTTGAGATGATGTCTTGCATTTGTGGAGAGAGCTCGGTTCATAGGTTCATACTAGGCTATCTGCCCTGGGGCATTTATAATCCTAGCCCGATTGTGTTTGGCTTACGCCACCCCTTGATTTGAGTATACTGTGCCCTTTTTAAAGTTTAGTTTACTGTGCCTCTGTCTAATAGTGACACGGAAGTAATCCCTGGGACAAACCTACGATCCCCCATCCACTCATCAAGATTCTTCTTGAAGAGAGTCAGTGAGGTGCTCTGCCTAACATGAATTGGAATTATATTCCAGAGCGAAGGGAGCCTCTGGGTTATGAGTCTGTCCCTCTAGCATGTTCTATTTATTTCTGTGCTGAGGTTCAAGTCCCTCGAGCGCGTGGCTCTAAGGGATTTAGATTTACTGAGGTGGAGCATGTCCATTAATTCTGGGTTGGACATAGCTTTATATGTCAGACATAGATCGCCTCGAAGTAGACGGTATGCAACTGAGTAGAGCTGGAGTTTTTTTTAACCGAGCAGCATATGGCATCTGTTTGAGTCCCTTGATCCTCCTGGTGAGGTACTTTTGGGGTCTTTCTAATTGCTGCAGGTGTCTGGTAAGGTACATCCCAAAGGGGGCATTGTATTCTATGATGGGCCTGATGAGGGATGAATAAATGGGCACGATTACCTCTCTTGATCTAGATGTGAATCCTTTCATGATGAGGTGGGCTATGTAGAAGGTCTTTCTAACCACTTTGGCAATGTGGTTGTCAAAGGAGAGATTGCTATCAACTTGGGTCCCCAGATCCCTAATTACTTTCTCTGTACTTAATGGGTTACCACCTATGTGGTAATTTGTGGACACATAGTTTTTGCCAAAGGGTATGACTACACACTTTTTGGCATTTAGCTTTAGAACATGGCTCTGGCACCAGTTATCCATCTCTCCGAGACCTTTTTGAAGGATGTTTGTGTCAGCTGGAGAGTCGATTATGCAACAATTAATTTGATTGCATTTGTCAATGGAACTGTATAACTTTTGGAATTCAAAATTGGAAGTACGTAGACGTTCCATTTATATATTCAGCTACTGGTAGAGATGGGTCTGGATAAGCTTTTAGAAGTTTTTTTTTTTTTTTACCATCTGTGATGTGAGGTTTTACCAGCTATGCCAGGCAGTGGATGTGTAGCATATGCCAGCATAAGTTAGCTGGAGTTTTGTAAAGAATTGTCATTTGTATATCAAACTGATTTGTACAGTTGCTTATGTTGAAAATTTATTTGTAAATATGCTTGTGTTAAAAATGTACCAGCAGTGGGTCCTGCTGGACAGAAAATAAGTACCTGTATGTCAGACTGTATTGTAACTGTTGAAATTAATATATTGTAGCAGAGAAATACTGGAAGAGAAGAGGTTAATCTCAGTCTGGCTAACTTTGAAAAATAGGTTTAGACCATGAAGATTGCATATTACAGATGTTCTTCGTGTTTCACTGTTGCAGTCATCACACTTGGGTTATCTGCCTGCAGGTAGCCCTCAGTTGGCCTGAATATCAGAGTCTTGGGATTTCTGCGTCGTGTGCTGTCTTCTCTTCCATGACGTCAGGTCATCAGGGGTATAAAACATGCAGCCAACGCCATTACATCAGCTTTTCTTACCGAGCGGAGCTCGAAGCATTTCGCAAGTGCCGGTTGGTCGCTACTTGAGATTTTCATTATTCGAGTTTCAAACTTGAAGTCTTCTAAAGTTAAAGTACCCTGTTGGGGATCTTTTTTGCTTGCTCTAACTGATGTCAGAAAAAGTTAACAATTGTCTTGCCTGTGGAAAGAAAATACCTCAGAGATTTTCATTCTTACTCAGTCACCTGTTTAAGCCCAGCCCACAACGTTCCTCGCTGCCGCTTTTGTGCCCTGTTCAAACTGTTCATAGTCAGGCTGTCTTTGTCACTCAGTTCTTTTGCTCTCGTTCTCCGTAATCCAAAATGGCTTCGATAAGCCATCCTACTACTGATCTTCTGAAAAAAAGTAAGGATAAAGACGGATAAAAAGCACAAATATTGACTGTAAAACTATTAAAGGTGGAACTCCTTTGTGCCAACACACAAAATTTATTTAAGTATATAAGAATGCCAAAAATATATAAAAGCCCCAATGGTATACAATCCACGTGCTGTCCGTGTTTGAATATTATCTTGTAAATTCTCACAGGCAATGTAAAGTTCGTAAAGTAATATAACATAAAATAAAACCAGACCTGGGTTCCAATCAGTTAGAAAGATGGTAGAAATAAACCCGTGTGGTCGTGTGTTCACTTCAGTAAATTCCTATTCAGGATGGCCGGCCCTGGTAGCGGTGTTGTGGCTTATCCAAAACTGTTAGCGTGAGCACACAATAACTGGGTTGTAGATTCTGTGCAAAGGTGGAATGCAAACGGTAAGAAAAGTTTCCGTAGCAAAATACAGCTAACAGTCACCGAGTGCAATACGGCAAGCTGTCCGCTAAAAGCCGTAATGGTAGGCAGACTGAAAGTCCAATTCCGCCCAGGCTTTAAGCACAAAGTCTAAAATGTTCTTCACGAACCCAGTCCGGTAAAAGCAACAATAAGGTGAAGCAAAGTAAAGCCCAAATTAATGAGGTTTTCACAATCCAAAAGGCACACGAGCAAATTAACACAATGATGTTAAACGCCAACACGCGTTTTTCGTTCAGATGTGTATCTGAACTTCTTCAGACAAAACGCTGACTAGTTGGTCAGTTAGGATTTAAATACGCTTGTTTAATCATGTGATTTAAGTTAATAAAGTGCACTTACCATTAAAATATTTATATACTTACTTATATAAATGTATTAGTGTTGGACATTATTGGGTTTGAATATTACCCAACAACCTACCCTAATAAAAATATTAAATTTTAAATTTTATTAATGTTTAGGTAAAAACAAGTTTTATTAAAAATATAAATAAAAACCATTTATTGTTAAAATTTAAACATACTAGTCCATTTAAAATATTTTAAATATATTTTAAATATGTTTTAAATAGTACATAGCTTATAATACTAAATAAAACCATATTCTAAATCTCTATACTAGTAAACTATAAATAGACAGTTCATATGTTAAAGTAGTGGACAAGTTATAACATTGTGACATGTAAATAAATAGATGTTATTACCTTTAATATCTATAAAATATAATAAAATAAATTAAATCTATATATATGAAGTTTAAAATTCAGTAGATTTCAAAATGTTCAAAAATATTCAAAATATTGTTAATGGAAATAACAATCAGAGGCATGATTAATTAATTATGTTTATTTTATACAAATAATGAAGGTATATTTCTAAATTGTGATATATAAATAAATAGATATTATTACCTTTAAAGTCTATAAAATATAATAAAATAAACTAAATCTATATATATAAAATTTAATATTCAGTAGATTTCAAAAAATTCAAAGGTATTGTTAATGAAAAATAGCAATTAAATGCATGATTAATTAATATGTACTATTTTGTACAGGTAGTAAGAATATATTTCTAAATAACTAAATATAAATATTAATCTATCAATAATAAATAAATATATTAAATTACGTCATTTTAAATTTATTTGATTAAAATATTTATTTGGTTATATCTTCCTAAGATTTTTCTAAGATTTTTAAGTAAGTGTCCATTATGCAAGAATAAATATACTTCCATTCATCTCAACAAGTTTTTCATTTTTAATACATATGCAATAGAACAAAGTTCGTTAAGTCCTGGTTCTCTATATGCTGCTAGGCGTAATTGCCATGCCAATTCGTGTTTTTCCAATTCTAGTTACGAAAAATTATCAGTTATATAATCACACTGATTTATTTTATTTGAAATTTGACTGATTACCATAAATTTAAAACTATGACTTGCATTAAAATTGCAATATCTAGCTAGAGCATTTTCCTCTTTGTTCTTTCTAATTGCATATGTTTGTTCATAGATTCTATCTCTTAAACGTCTATCCGTTTTTCCAATGTAAAAACATTCACATTGTGTACATTGAGCAAGATAGACGATAGCTTTAGAGTTACAGTCAAATGAACCATTAACAAAGAACTTGTCTCTCCTTACTACAAACATTTCTGACTCATTGATGTAACAACAATACCTACATGCCCCACATTTGTGGGTACCCCTATTGTTTTTCCTAATGTTACATTTCTGTTGTAATAATTTTTTCATGTTTATGCCTCGTCTATATGTAACTATAGGACCAAAATTTAAAACCTTTGCAAGGTCTTTGTCTGATGTTAACCAGTACCAATATTTTCTCAGATCCTTACATATATCCAAAGCTTCTGGACAATATGTAAAGGTGAATGCAATGGTATAGTTTTAGGATAAAGACGGAGACAGACTGCATAGGTCCAAAATTGCCAACGACGCTTGCATTAAGCTAGTCGCCAGTCTGCCTGTACTCAGTGAGATGCTTTTGCAGCCCCTGATACCCGCTTCTACAGATTCACAGGCCTCTGCTGAGACCCATACGGAGTCCGGTATGCCACGAGATGCTTCTTCCACTATGGAACCTGCGGATGTCTCTTCCTAGGATGGGTCCGGAGCCGCTATGCAGGCACCGGCTTCTGAGGGTGTATTCAGACCTTCCGATGTTCTTATTAAACTGAGTACTTTGTTTCCGACTAAAACTTCTGAATTTCTCAGGCCTAGAGTTCACACTACGCCTAGGAAACTGACCAAAGTGCATTCTCAAGCTCCCATGCCTCAGAAACAAATGCTCAGAAAGGGTGAAGACATTATTACTTAAATCAGGGGAAGCCAGCCTTCCCCCTCTATTGATTTTCCTTCTGTTTCTACAGATCATGAGTCCGAGGACTCTGACCCTACTGAGTACCAGGACGTACCCTTATCTACCTATGAGGATTCTGATTCAGAGGATTCCATTCCCTTTGCCTCCCCCCAGAGGACTTTTCTTTCATTGAAGCCCTGCATACCCTCAGAACATATCCGCTGGGAGTGCTAGGACCACCCACAGTCCAAAAAGAGACTGAGGTAATTTCTAAATTTGCTTTAGCACAGGCCCCTAGGTGTACCCCCTGTTCTGGAAATTGTAGGTGATGCCTTCATGGAATCCAGTCTTACCCCTGATACCTTGCCACCAGCTCCTAGAAAGCCTGACAGGTACTAAAGTACCTGACTCTCACAAATTTCTTTTCAAAAATCCCACTGCAGATCCAGAGAACATTTCCCACGGACCTAAAAGTATTAAGGCTACTACAGCCAAAAACTCTACCCTCTTCGGACAGGGATTCTAGGGCTTTAGACAGATGGGGGAAGAAGGTATATACCTCTGCAACTCTTTCCATCAGGGCTGTAAATTGCCAGTTTCACATGTTAAAATACCAGCAGCATATTCTGGAACTAATTAAACAAAAGTATGTTTATTCCTGATTTGTGCAGAAAATAAAAATTTACAAGAGTTAATGCATTCTGTAAACCAAGTTGGAAAGCATACTTTGCAGTGTGGTTTTGATGCCTTAGAAGCATCTTGCAGGGCTGTTGTAACTGGGTCTGTTCTGAGAAGGCATGCTTGGCTGAAGGAACAAATCTTGCCAGACCATGTCAAAGCAAAATTACTAGGTGCTCCATTAAACCAAGACCTTTTGTGTGGCACAAAAGCAGAAGTTGTTCTTAAAAAGATGGAGGAAAAAGCTAAATCTATGCAAACTGTTAAAGATTTCTTACAGGTACAGCCACCTAGATTCAGTAGGCATTGGCCTTCAAAGAACTGGTCCTTTCCAGTCCCTCCCAGACCTTCTCAGTCTAAACCCAGGGGCAGCAGACCACCAAGACTATACACAGATCTAAACAATGGAGTGCTCCCACCTCAAAAACAAGGAGTGGGTAAGCCACCCCCTTATGGAAAAAGTTCACAATGACTTGTCCTTCATCCTTCCCAGCCACACACAAGTACTTGCACCCCTAGGAGGAAAACTTGCCTTGTATGCAAAAAACTGGGAGTACATTACCCACGGACAGATAGGTCTTAAACATTGTATCCCAGGGATACAGATTCTACTTCCAGTCTCTGCCAACTCCAAGCAGATTGCCAGACCTTCCACCAAACCAGTGGGTAGAGGCCCAAAGGCAAGTACTTTCTCTTCTCAGTATCAAAGCTATTCAACCTGTCCCAGTAGAGTAAAGGGGACAGGGTTTCTACTCCAGACTGTTTTTGGTGCCCAGAAAAGAGAACTCTTGACACCCTATCCTGGATCTGTCAGTTCTCAACACCTTCCTGATGGTACCAACATTCAGAATGCTTACTCTCCAACAGCTGCTTCCTATGCTAGCCAAGGACTAGCTGGTCACTCTAGACTTAAAAGAAGCTTATCTGCACATCCCTATAAGAGAATCTTGCAGGAAATATGTATGTTTCAGGGTAGGCTGTATGCATTATCAGTTCTCTGCATTTCCCTTTGGCTAATCTGCGCCCAGGGTATTCACAGTGCCTGGATCCAGTCACATACTGCAGGCAGAGAAAGATTCAAATTTACCTATACTGGATGACTGCCTGATTCAGGCGGACGGTCAGGAACTGCTACTACAGCACCTGACATTTGTAGAGAGACTCCTAACTTTTCTCTGGGGTATACCATTAGTGGAAAGAAATCACATTTGGTACCCAGCCAAAAAATTGTATTCCTGGGAGCAAGCTTGAACACAACTTCCCAGATGGCATTCCTTACTCCAGAAAAGCAGGTTTATTTGACAAATTACTTCAAACTACTGGCCACCCAAACCAAGCTATCTGCAAGAAAAATACTGCAAGCCTTGGGGTTCATGGCCTCCTGCATTCTCCTAATTCCATATGCAAGACTGCATATGAGGAAACTTCAATGGTACTTGGTCTCTGGTGTCAGCATTCTCAGGACTTGGAAACTGATTCCTATCATTCCTTGCCTAAGGACAGAGTTCCTTTGTTGGGCAGAGGCCTGCTACCACAAGGGGACTCCCTTTCACTCAAACCCTGCCGCCCAAACCCTGACAACAGACACATCAGACTATGCATGGGGGTGGGGGGGGGTTCACTTGGCAGGCAAATGCATTCAAAGCAAATAGAGCCTAGGACAAATGCATCTGCATATCAATCGGAAAGAAATATTAGCTGTACAGAATGCACTGACAGCCTTCAAATACCTTATCCTTCAAGGACAACTCTTGATAAAGACCGACAACGCCACAATTATGTGGTACATAAACAAGCAGGGGTGAACTCACTCCTACCCACTCTGCAGGTTAGCCATGGCTCTGTGGAACACAGCCTTGAACAATTAAGTGCACCTGCAAGCTCAGTTCCTGCCAAAGAAAATTCACTGGCAGACTTGAGCAGAAATCTAATGGACCCACACAAGTGGAGACTGGAACCAAACACATTAAAGCTTCTAATCCACAGGTGGGTAACACCAGAGGTGGACCTTTTTGCTTCACCCCAGAACCATCAATTGAGAAAATTTTGCACCAGAATTCCCCACAGCCAAGACTGGAAAGTGGATGCCCAGTCCTTTACATGGGAAAACCTCTCAATCTATGCATTTCCCCCTCTGCCCCTCCTCTCAAGAGTACTACTCAAGATCAAACAGGACAGACCATGGACAGTCCTGTTTGTATCAGACTGGCCACGCCAGCACTGGTACCCTCTTTTACGCAGTCTGACAGCAGTGCCACTCTGGCACCTGCATCGAACCCCCTCTCTGCTGTCCAAGCAGGAAGGCCAGATTTCGCATCCTCATCTGCAAACCCTGAACCTAGCAAGCCTGGCTTATTCCCTAAATGCATCACCACCAACCCTCAGCAAACAGGTGCTGGATGTCATCCTTGAGGCCAGGAGGCCTAGTACTAGGAAATCCTTTTCAGAAAAATGGAAAAGATACTGCTCTTGCTGCCATTCTCTGGGTAAGGACACAACTGTGCCCACCTTGCCTAAAATCCTAGATTACCTAGCAGAGCTGTTCCACAAAGGCCTATCCTTCTCTTCAGTTAAGATTCATGTGTCTGCCATCTCTGCTCATTATAATACTGAGCCCACTCCTCTTTTCTCACCATCTGTTCAAACAATTCCTGAGAGGAAGTAACAATTTAAGACCCCCCCCCCCCCGAGGAGAGCTCCCACTCCTGCCTGGGACCTTCTCTTTGTACTAGAGAAGCTCACACTTCCCTTTTTTGCCTGCTGCTACAGCAGAGTTAAAATTCCTCTCTTGGAAAACAGCCTTACTTCTAGTCATCCCTTCAGCAAGAAGAGTGTCAGAGTTGCGGGCCCTTATGGCTGTGGAACCCTTCATTATCTTCCATACGGACAGGGTTTCCCTCAGGAATAACCCATCTTTTATGACCAAGGTGGTATCCAGTGTGGCTTTAAACCAATCCATCCATTTACCCACCTTTTTTCCTAATCCTCAGAATAAAGGGGAAAGGATCCTGCATTCCTTGGACGTGCACAGACAGCTTATGTTCTACCTTGACAGGACTAAACCTTTCAGAAAATCTGATCAGCTTTGCTGCAGGGGCAGAGGGCAAGGCCATTTCAAAGCAAACCATCTCCAAATGGATAGCACACAGTATCCATTTCTGCTACAAACACCATGGCAAACCTATCCTACAGGGTATCAGAACCCATTCCACTAGTATCAGAACCCATTCCACTAGGGCTACTTCAACCTCTACAGCATTTCTCAAGGGACTCCCTACCAGGGACATCCTGAAAGCTGCAAACTGAAGTTCTGTACACATCTTCACCAAACATTACCACTTGCCTATCTTTTCTAAATCCAGAGCTGAATTTGCTACAGCAGTCTTACAAGGCCTGCTAGCCAGCCCTAATGCCTCTTGACTGCCTCCACCCTTACTCAGCTTTGGGAATCAACCTAAGTATGATGACTGCAACAGTGAAACACTAAGAACATAGTACAGTTGTGTACGCTTACCATAACTGTAGATGTTGAGTGTATTCATGTTGCATTCCTGGTTACTCTCCCTCTAGCCCCCTGACTTATCTGTATTTTCTACCTATCCTCTTTATGGCCATATTTTATGGCAGCGGTATTTACTTCTCACTGGAGGTGTTCCACACCATGTAATTCCTTCCTATTTTGGGGGCTTCTGACCTCTAGGGCAAGGAAAACTGATGTAATGGCATCAGCTGCATGTTTTATACCCCTGACGACCTGGTGTCATGGAAGCGGGGACAACATCAGACGCAGAAATCCCAAGACACTGGTATTCGGGCCTACTGAGGGCTTACCTGCAGGCAGATAACCCAAGTGTAATGATTGCAACAGTGAATGCACTCGACAACTACATTTATGCTAAGTGTACACAACTGTAGTTTCTGACTGCAACCAGAAATGAAATATCTGGCAGAAGCCTGGCTTAGTACCTCTGTAGGAAAAGTGGAAGTGTTAAAATTGTTTTACAGCTTCCAGATGCTGTAGCACATCAAAGCTGTGTGTGTGTCTCGTTTGTGTGTCTCGCGTGTGTGTCTCGCGTGTGTGTCTCGCGTGTGTGTCTCGCGTGTGTGTCTCGCGTGTGTGTCTCGCGTGTGTGTCTCGCGTGTGTGTGTGTGTCTCAGGTGTGTGTCTCGCTGTGTGTGTCAGGTGTGTGTCTCACTGTGTGTGTGTCTCAAGGTGTGTGTGTGTCTCAAGGTGTGTGTGTCTAGGTGTGTGTCTCAAGGTGTGTGTGTCTCGCGTGTGTGTGTCTCGCGTGTGTGTGTCTCGCGTGTGTGTGTCTCGCGTGTGTGTGTCTCGCGTGTGTGTGTCTCGCGTGTGTGTGTCTCGCGTGTGTGTGTCTCATGCGTGTGTGTGTCAAGGCTGCTGTGTGTGTCTCGTGTGTGTGTCTCAAGTGTGTGTCTCAAGGTGTGTGTGTCTCAAGGTGTGTTGGGGTGTGTGTGTCTCAGGGTGTGTTTGTGTCTCGCTGTGTGTGTCTCGCGTGTGTGTGTCTCGCGTGTGTGTCTCGCGTGTGTGTGTCTCGCGTGTGTGTCTCGCGTGTGTGTCTCGCGTGTGTGTCTCGCGTGTGTGTGTCTCGCGTGTGTGTGTCTCGCGTGTGTGTGTGTGTGTGTGTCTCGCGCGTGTGTGTGTCTCGTGTGTGTGTGTGTGTCTGTGTGTGTGTGTGTGTGTGTGTGTGTGTGTGTGTGTGTGTGTGTGTGTCTCGTGTGTGTGTGTGTGTGTGTGTGTGTGTCTCGTCGTATGTGTGTGTGTGTGTGTGTGTGTGTGTCTTGTGTGTGTGTGTGTGTCCCTGTGTGTGTGTGTGTGTGTGTGTCTCTGTGTGTGTGTGTGTGTGTGTGTGTGTGTGTGTGTGTGTGTGTCTCGTGTGTGTGTGTGTGTGTCTCGTGTGTGTGTGTGTGTCTCGTGTGTGTGTGTGTGTGTGTGTGTCTTGTGTGTGTCTCTTGTGTGTGTGTGTCTATTGTGTCTATTGTGTGTGTCTATTGTGTCTATTGTGTGTGTGTGTGTCTATTGTGCGTGTGTGTGGGTCTATTGTGTGTGTGTGTGGGTGTGTATGTGTGGGCCTATTGTGTGTGTGGGTGTGTGTGTCTGTTGTGTGTGTGTGTGGAGTCTTGTGCGCATCCAGTGTGCGTGCGTGTCTAGAGTGTGCGCGCGTGTCTGGAGTGTGCGTCTGGTGTGTGGGTCTATTGTGTGCGTGTGTGTGTGGGTCTATTGTGTGTGTGGGTCTATTGTGTGCTGTGTGTCTATTGTGTGTCTAGTGTGTGTGGTGTCTTGTGCGCATAGAGTGTGTGCGTGTCTGGAGTGTGTGTGCGCGCGTGTCTGGAGTGTGTGTGCGCGCGTGTCTGGAGTGTGTGTGCGCGCGTGTCTGGAGTGTGTGTGTG